>NC_060276.1:99003983-99142891 GCF_021613505.1 Equus quagga
TTTTTTTTTTCTGCTTTATCTTCCCAACACCCCCTCCCGCCGCCCCGTACACAGTTGTATATCCTAGTTGCAGGTCCTTCTAGTTGTGGGATGTGGGACGCCACCTCAACGTGGCCTGACGAGCGATGCCATGTCCACGCCCGGGATCCAAACCCTGGGCTGCCGCAGCGGAGCACGCGAACTTAACCACTTGGCCACGGAGCCGGCCCTGTGCTTCGTTTTTACTTTCATTTATGATTCCTGATTGAACTATACCATCACTGTCACTTGCACCCTCACTTCTCCTTGCTCAGCTTTAAGGGCTAATTTTTTTCTGTCTTTGTGCACTCTCCTATTTCCCAGAAATGTTCTCCTTCTTGGTTACTGTTGCTTTGGCTCAAATATTTGCTTGTAAGTTGTACCTTCATATGTTCTTTTTAACAGGGCTCAGCACCCGGAAGTCAGCCTTTTCAGTGTCCTCTCACTGGAACAATATTTATATCTGCAACATCATGCATGGTTCTAGAAAACATCTCAAGATGATCCAGGGCCAATCAAGCATTGTCTACAAGAAGGTAGCTTATCTACTGGAACAATTAAAACTAGCATACCATACCAGCCTTCAGGTCAAGTACTTCTTCACACTGCCAAAATTAGTGGCCCTTTTACAGCTCTCAGCCTCTGGGAAAAGTGAAGCCTGGAACCGCTGCTCTTGAAATGATTTGTTTTCCATCTCTGCTTTGAGACAGTTAATTTTCTGAGTGCTTGTCTTCAATCAAGCTCTAACTCCAGCTGCCTCAGTTTTAATTTGTACTTTCTCTAGGATTTGTAAAAAACTCTGATGCCTCCTTTAAGTTGCTCCAGATTGAGTTTGATTTTAAAATGTCTTTTTGCTCCAGAATCTTCATTCTCAGGTTCAAGTTTCTGTACTCTCCTAACAAACTCTTTCTTTCACAGCTGGAACTATTCAGGTCCCCAAAGCAATTGGCACCATCTTTTACATGTGGTAGGTGCTCAATAAATTTTCGCTTGTTTATTCATTCATTCACTCCTTCGTTGAACAAATATTTATTGGGTTCCAGCTATGTCTAGGCTCTGTTTTAGATTTTGGGGTTTCAACATGAATAAAACAAAGTCTCTGCTCTTACAGAGCTTACATTGTAGCAGGAGAGACAGCCAATAAACAAAGCAGTAAATACATGTATACCAAATGTTTGTCAGAGCTATTGAGAAAAATAAAGCAGGATAAGGGAGAGAGTGAATGAGGGGACCCAAGATTGGCTGTTTTAGACAGGCTGGTCTAGGGAATGCCTCACCAAAGAGGTGGCATTTGAACAGAAACCTGAAGGAAGGGAGAGGGTGAGGTGTGCAAGTTTCTGGGGAAGTGTTCCAGGTAGAGAGAAAAGTAAATGCCGAGGTTCTAAGAGAGCATGCTTAGAGAATGAATGGATGGATGGATGACTGGATATTGAACAGGGAATTAAGGAAGAGAAACTCTTGGGGAGAGATCCTCAGGTGATGCCAATGTTCACATCCTGAATAACCTCCTCCCCTTGAGTAGTATGAACAGACCCTATGACTTGCTTCTAACAATCAGAATATGGCAAAGGTGAGGGGATGTCACTCCCATGATTATGTTATGTATATATATTTTTTAAATATATATTTCTCTCTTGCTAGCATGCACTAGAGAGACTCTCCTACTGGCCTTGAAGAAACAAGCTCCTGGGATGTGAACTGCCTGTGGAGAGAGCCATGTGGAAGGGAACTGCAGGTAGCCTCTAGGAACTGAGGGCTACAGTCCTACAGCCACAAGGAACGAATTCTGCCAACAACCGTGTAAGCTAGGAAAAGGACTCCAAGGTCCAGAAGAGAATACAATCTGGCCAACATCATGATTGTAGCCTTGTAAGACCCTCAACAGAGGATCCAGTTAAGTTGTGGCCGGATTCCTGACCCATGGAAACCGTAAGATAATAAATGTGTGTTGTTTTAAGCTACTAATTTCACAGTATTTTTTTATGCAGCATAGAAAACTAACACAGCTAATACAGCTGAGCTAAGTAACAGGTACAAAATTTCATGTTACTCAATCATCTTACCCATCCTTTACCTCAAACTTAAGAGTAACTAATATGTTGCATAGTTAGTTTTCTGTCTCTCCTCCCCCCACACACCTAGACTGACCTCACATCCAAGCTCAGTGTCAGTTCAATAGCTAGGACCACATTTTACCTTGTGCAGTATCCTAATCTTTTGCTGTATAACAAACTATTCCAAATCTTAGTGGTTCAAAAGAATAATATATTATTAGTTCTCATGGCTCTGGGCTCAACTGGGCAATTCTTATGTTGTTACAGTCATATAAATGGTGTCTGACGCTAGAGTCATCTAAAGGCTCAACTGGGCAGGATGTCTGAGACAATCCCTTCTAAAGTACTAGCAGTTGACTCTGGCTGTCAGCAGGGAACTAGGTGGAGCGGTCAATTGGAGCACCTACATGTGACTTTTCCCATGTACCTTAGGCTGCTCATAGCACGGTGGATGTGTTCTGAATTGGAGCATCCCAAGAGTATACATTCTGAGAGGCTATAAGTAGAAACTGCCAGGCCAGTTAAGGGCTAAATTAATAACTGGGACAGCATCATATCTGCCATATTCTATGCCAGTTTCAAGGTAGTGGAAAGACAGATTCCTCTGTAGGAGAGTCACATTGCAGAAAACCATGTGGAATAGGAGATAATGTTGCAGCCATCTTTGGAAAATACTCTTGGTCACTGTAATGATTGAGGGAAATCAAGCTCAATTCTATGCTTATTGAATCATAATTGAAATCAGAGAGCCTTGAGTTCAATTCATGGCTCTGTCCCTGACTAGCTGTATGATTTTGATATTAACTCCCTGGGGCTCAGCCTCTTCATCTGCTAAATTGGATAATAATACCTACCTCACTAGTAGTTGTAATGATTAAAGGAAAAATATATGAAAAAGACATAGCAGAGTTCTTGGAACCTGGTAATACATCCATAAATGATAGCTGTTATTATTATTATTATTATTAGTAGTAGTAGTAGTAGTAGTATATTTAGTTCTGTTATTTCAATCCTGGCCTTATTTCTGATTCTCATAATGGAATTCTTCTTCATTTTCAGGACATCTTGCACCGTCTAGTAGTAAGTAAATTATGTTATGAGTCTCTGAACCCGTAACCTTCCCTGCACTATAACCGTCTAGACATGGCTTTCTGCCTTGGTTATGCCTGTCCTATCTCCCCAGAGATTATAACCTCAGTCTAAACCCTAGCCAAGGGGTTGGAGTCCTATTTTCTACTAGTAGACTTTCTGGATGGGCATCACCTACCTACCTTTGTAGATTTCTGCATGTGGCCTGTTCTGTGATTCTCCACTACAGTGGTTACTTTAGCCATCAGGATACCCCCACAGGTTTGCATTAAACCCTCTGAGTTTTACTGCCTAACTTCAAGTCTGGGCTTGGTCTCAGAGTTTGTAACTGCCTACTCCTATAAATCAATCTACTTTTAGATGCTGAATTGTCTTCCTTTGTCTTAGCCTGCTGGAGGTAGTATGGCAGTTTTGGTCAGGTAGGAATATGTCACTTTCAGAGTTCTAATTCTTCACACGTGGATGCTCATCAGCCTCTTAGTTCTCCTAAGGGTATTATCTTTCATGCCCATCAACTCCTTCCTGTTTGCTCACTTGCTCACTCCCTCTCTCCCTCTCTCTCTTTCTGTTTGGCTCCCACCATGACCCGTCACCACACCTCTTCTGCAGGAACTCTAAGAATTCCTCTGTTCTTTCCCATCCTCTAAACCTAGTCAGTTAGGCAGCCCAGAATGCCTGCGCCCACCTGCATCTAAAAGCATCACTGTCTCTCCTCTCATAGTCATTTACGGGGATCGCTGTGTTTTGATTTCTTCTTGATGAGATGAGCAAGAATCCATTCTCATTTAATGACAGTTTAGCTCTGGGAGGATAGACACAGCCCTCGATCCACAATGTTTTACGGACAGGAGTGCTTTTCACTCCAGCATCTACAGGAAAACACAATACTCTAGCAAGTGTGGCAGGTGGATTTATTGCAAATTTGATATGACGGGGTGACCTACAGAGAAACAGCATTGTGCTCTTGCTGCTGGAGATTCATTGGGAAAGAATGAAAAGTGCTTTTAACCCCACTAGGGGGCCAGTCAGGCTTTTCTCTCCCTAAGGTCTGAGATTCCTTTTCCTCTACTGCAAACTAATAGCTTTTGGGTGTCAGGGCTCTGAAGGAGATGTTTTCATGTGGGTGACAACAGAAATCTATCTTAAAACAAGCTTTGTGTTGAGAAGGCTTAGAGGCCCATGGATGCAATTAAGCATTGCTGTCTAAAAAGCAGTCAGAAAAAATCATTATGCTTAAAAATTATTTTAAAAAACTGTACCACATGTCACTCCATGATGGGGACATAGGGAAAACAATGGAGTAGATAAGATACTGAAAGGTAGGGATGGAATGCGGCCGGAGGACCTTCTGGTGCAGCAGGTGATGGTGAGGACTACGTTAGTAGGGTGGGGCATAACTCCACAGCCCAGGGAACCTGCAAGGTGGGCCTATTTCCCAGGTTAGCCAGGAGAGAATTCAGAAAGAGATGTCCTCATTTGGATGATCTTGCTCACTTGGGAAAGGAGCTGGGCCAGAGTCTCCAAGCCTGGAGAAAAATGGGTGTGTAAATGGGGTCAGCTTTCTGCAGCTACAAATCATAGCAACACATAAGCAGTGAAAACATGAAACCATAGCCTATCATGATGAGAATTAGAAATGTGGGAGACTGCCTTCGTGGGGCTATTTGTGCTTCTCAGGGTTATGATACTGTGCCAGATGTTGTCTGTCCTCTCTCTGTGTCATTTCTACCCTCCTATGTTGGTCCAGAAACAGAAATAGTAGAAATACACGTTCAGGATCCCCTTGCCAGCAGATATTCAGCTTAAATGATGCCACAGAAAGGGACTTGTGTGAGATTTGGAAAATGTAATAAAAGGAAAAGCCATTATTTCTCCTCCAGAAGTTGCAAGCAGGGGCTGGGCTGAAAGAAGCAGGGCTTCGTTCACACCACAGCTTCTGAGCATCCTTCAGGAATCTCCCACATGGCTCCTGCAGACCCCTGAGGTGATCAGTGGCAGTCCTCTCTGATCCCTGCATTTTCTGCTTCCCCGAAGTAGGCAGCACTGAAAAGGTTGTGGAAGCCTCTGTTTCCCTGTATTAAAGCCCTTCCAGGTGAAACTATCTATAATGATTTCCACTTTCCCGACTCAACTATGACTTTGTAAAGAAGGCAAAGAGACGTCCCCCAAATTGGGTGACATTGGCCTTATGTGGGGATTGGAGCTGATTTTAGTCAACTTGGGGAAAATAAGTAAACGTAACATTATTCATATCTCATATGCTGTGGAGCAATTTACACTTGTTGCATAATAAAAGTGATATTTGTAGGAAATTTATTAAGGCAACTGTTTGAAAGATATAAGTGATAATCAATCATGGCACCTTCTAGTATTAAATTTTTTAAAAAATGTCTCCCAATTATAGAATGAACACCAATAACTGAGTTTTGTGCCCTAAGTGAAATTTCAGAGCTGTCTGAGGCCAATGAATGGAATAAACAAGAACAAAATGAAATTGAGTATGCAATCATCTTAGTTACAAACGTCTAGTGATTTAAAGAGAGATTTTAAATGTAGGGAATAGTTAGAGACGTAATTAGTCTTTGCAGTGACCAATCTCCAGATTATTCGTTTTTTGACATGTATCATTTTTTCACCCTTTTTCACCTGAAATAGAATCCAACTTAGCTCTCAGAATGCAAAGTGGATACTGACTTCAGAAACAATTGTTCCATTGTGTTTAAAATGAGTGTTCTCTGTGATAGCACGTTTCAACCTTGCTTATTAGATTTTGCCGTGGCAAGAGCAAACTGAAAAGTGTAGAGAAGTGGACTCAAGCAGGTTTTCTTCAACCACGAGAAACGTATAATATCCCAGGAGTGTCTCAACTTGTTATAAGAAGCAAATTTTTAGTAAAGTTATTTAATGAATTTGCAGTAAAAATTATGACCAAAGGGAAGAATCTGTAAAGTTTCAATACATAGCTGCACATATCCTGGTAATATTACTTTTGCAGCGCAGAAATGTACCATTAAAACATGTATAAGTGAAAAAAATGGCACGGCCAACTAAAATTCTTCCAATTCTCCTACTAAGAAAGACAAATGTTTTCTGGTATACTCCAGCCACCTATGAGCTTTCAATCTGTCAAATATAATCTAGCTTAAGTCAGCAACCTGCCCTGTGGCTGCAGCTGCCCAGAGAGATTTTCCCAAGGGAAGCATGTCATCCCCACTGGAGGAAGTATCTGTCATGGTAGACTAGCCATTATGAATGCTCTTTTTGAACTACAAAATCAAGGAAAAAACGATCTTTCAAATTAGTCTTTTAGCCAATAAAATGTAACAACTTAAACTAAAATGTTACCCAAGTATTTACTGTCTTTTACCCAAGTCCTGAGTGTATAATACTGTACTGGATTAAACTCAATAAATATTTCCAGAGTTTAATGAATCCATGAATGAATGAGAATAGCATCACATTGATGGATATGTTGAGCTATCTTGGAGATACATGGGAGCGTTTTAAACATTACAAATTGAAGGAATTATAGAGTTATTCAGTATCACTAGGGAGACCATATAATGTATGGTCTTCAAAACAACTTTTATGGTAGCAAATGTTAGGTCAGAGGGGACATCTAACAACAGGTGTCAACTGGCACTATTCCAGGCAAATCAAGATCTATGGTCTTCCTTGAGAATTCTGCTCACCCTCTCCAAGTCTATTGCTAAAATGTCAAACATAAAGGTAAGAGAAAGCAGAATCATTTCTAACATGATCTTATTTATTAAAAGATTATTAGGGCCTGCCCGGTGGCGCAATGGTTGTGTTCACACATTCCGCTTTTCAGCGGCCTGGGGTTCGCAGGTTAGGATCCCAGATGTGGATGTGGCACCGCTTGGCGTGCCATGCTGTGGTAGACATCCCACATATAAAGTAGAGGAAGATGGGCATGGATGTTAGCTCAGGGCCAGGCTTCCTCAGCAAAAAGAGGAGGACTGGCAGTAGTTAGCTCACGGCTAATCTTGCTCAAAAAAAAAAAAAGAACATTGTTGACCTGAATTAGACCCTACATCATGCGTTGTTTGGGTCACTCAGGAAGCAGACTTTGAAATGGAGTTAGGAGTGCAAGGGGTTTATTAGAAGGAGAAGGAGGATAATGCCAGTAAATAATGAAGGAGAGAGGAAGGGAGAGAGTGTGGGCAAGGAAAGCTTTCAAACTGCATTTTAGATCTGACGCCTGTGAAAAGAAAAGAGAGGAAATAACAGTGGGCAGGGAGCAACCACAGCGCAACTCTGACAAAGTCTCATCCAATCCAACAGGGAACTCTGGAGCAAAGTTTGCACATTAAAGGAGAAATGGCAGTCTCTAGTGCCCCTGCCATGCTCAGTCACTGGCTGGGGCTGCTCAGGAATTGCTGGCCTCGGATGAAAAGCTACAACAAATAGGAAGAACTGCACTCTTTGCAGCTGAATGGTGAGTTTTCTCCTGATGGAAAATCTGATTGGTGAACCTGCAATGGCTGTCTCATGGCATATCAAACCCAATGTTCTTTGACAACTGAAGACACTGAAGTTTCAGGATCCTTAAAGCAGATGAAAGGTACTATTACCTCAGTTTCTTGACTTTAGGGCTACTGAATCACCACGCTGATATATATTCTTCAAAGAAACTTTGGGATAATAGGATTTTCTGAGACACCAAAATAGTAAAACAATACTTGATCACATAGCAAGCAAGAGGCAGAGCTGAGAGTTGGACCTTGGTCTAACTAACTCCAAGGGCCCATAATTTTACCACTAAGCAGGGAGGGCGGGGGAAAACTGACTTGAGAAAATAAAGATCTTTTAAGGATAATATCCAGATCTTAAACCCATTAAGATGCCACTCACCTCTTCCTACTCTTTCAATTCAGACTAGTTTAGGGAAGGAATGGTAAAAACACTTTTTGGATTGGTGGAAAGTAGAATTGTAATTCTACCTTCTGTTTGGATATAAATGGCATTCCTCATACAAAATGATTTGTACCCTAAAAAAAGGGTATAATGTCCCCTCAGTCAGCCTCTGAGTATTGTAAACTAATGAAGTTCTCTCTAAGGTCTCGTTTTTGGTGACTCCTCAAACACCCACACACCCATGAGTATTTGTTTTTTCACAGTTGCTGCAGTGTGGGCAGGATGTTTTCTCAAGACGAATTCTGCTTGGGTGAGGGAGGCAGTTGAGATTCTAAGCGTTACTGTAATTCGCTAGTTCAACCTCTACAGGGCTCATAGCTTGTTAACCTGAGTGGAAAGCCAGGGAGCATCAGTAATAAATATAGGACAAGTAATGTGTGTGTAAGGAAGATGTACACTTGTGTATGTGTGTGTGTGAATAGAAAGTCTCTCACAGAGATTGCAAACAGGTTTTATCTTCAGTGCCAACTCCAATTTATACTGATAAATAATGCATTTCTGGAGTTCTATGTTGTGAAGAACTCTGATGCCAAACTCAGGTTTAGTAGGAAACAGTGCTATACTTGATTAGTCATGTCTGCATAGGGACAGGAGCTAGGGTAGCAGCGTACATGTCATGTATTGGCATCACTTGGTGCAATGGGGGAAAAAGAACAGAATGTTCAAAATTGGCATGGTTTACCTAAGGCATATTTGCTTTCTTTCAGAATGTTTCCATTAGTTTTAGCTTGGTCCAAGCTGAGTTGATGGGGCACTGAATGCTCTACTCTCAATTTACCCAGAAAAACCTGCTTTTATCTATTCTAAGTCATGGGCCATACCAAAAATTTCATTTGGAAATTTAAAGGGGGAGTTCTATTCCTTTACGATTAAAATAAGAAGAAGAATTTTGAAAATCCCTGAACTAGAAGATTCTATGTCTCTTTCAGCTCTAAAATGTCAATACATACGGCATTCTGTGAAGCTGGGGAGAAACGCCCCTGCTTTTTCCACCTGATTCAATGTGAGAAACTAATTTTGAAAGTTGAGGCAGTTGCCGGCATATTACAGCAGGTAAAGAGCTGCTGACTCTCTTTATGAGTAGGGTCAGGTCTGGGAGGAGAGGGCAAAAGAATTGAAGGTGCATTTGGTGTATGAGACCGTGAAGAATGTGGCAGCTGCTGCAGGAGCTGTGTGAGGTAATTGAGCAGAACCGCTGAACTGTACTACAACCTGTTTTTCCCTTTATTTTCCAGGAGCTGATATCTGAATATTGAATTTTGGGAGTCTAAATAGAAGAAATTTTATAGTAATATGATTTAACAGAAAAGTTTGATATATGATTCTAAAAAAAGATGAGGTGACTGCCCTATTCATTTATAAACAACAAGCTTCTCAGTATAGTGCCTAGTGTACAGTAGGCAATAAATATTTTTAAGTGAATGAGAGAATAAAGGATGGCCACGTTAATTGTCATCCAGTACATCTGAGTAGAAATCACATTCATTATTTAAGGGCCAACTATTTCCCCTGAAATTGTGCTTCTCTTTGGGAGCGATATACACAATAGAAGGAGAAAAAGAGATTAGATTAGATTAGATTAGAAGCAGAAAACATAGACTGATGTTCCAAGTAGTAAATATTAATAGGCCCACGTCTTTATCCCTACCTTCCTTTTGATTCTGATTTCTGAATTTGAACACGTGATATGCTTTAGCCAATGGGACATCAGAGACTTGGGAAAGCACTTGTGTGTCTGTGCTCATCATCTTGTTCTTCTGCTGTTGCCAGAGGACATGCCCAGGCTCATGAGCTGGAAGATAAAAGACACTGGCATAGAGCTAAGTCTCTCCGGTCATTTTAGCCAAGGCCATCCTAGATCAGCCAACAGTCAGCCGAACCCTAGACATGTGAGCGAGCCCAGTCAAGATCAATAGAGCTGCCTAGTGGACAACCCCAGATGTATGCACAATAAATGCTTGTTTTTGCACACTACTAAGGTTTTGTTGTTGTCTGTTACACAATACTGGTGTGGCAATGGATAATTAATACATTTCAGCTTCAAGATTACAACTTGTGATGTCTTAGGCAAGTCGTTTACCTTTGTAAGCCTCAGTTTATCCAGCTGTAAAATATAGATAATAATATCTTCCCTTCCTGCCTCAAGTTATTGTTGTTTAGATCAAATTAGAAAACGTGAAAATACATGTGGAAGTTCTTTTCAAAAAGGTAAAATGTGCTTCAAATTTAGTTTATTATCACTTATATAGCAGCGACCATGTAGCCCTATCTCCCTTTTCATCCAGTGATGGTCAGAAGCTTCTGTTAATATCTTGTGCAAGTCCAGGACTTTTCCCTCTCTCTTATCTGATGGGCGGCAAAATGTGTGTGTAAGTGTACTCTTTCAGCAGGAAGTAAACCACATCTGTGGAGTTTTCTCATCTTCTGAGAGCCAATGATGTTTCACCAAATGTTGGAGTTATTGTCGATGTCAGGCTTTGAATAATGACCTGCTCATCAGACATCAGTATTGTAGTAATTCCAGCTGGATCCATTTTGGCCAGTAGTTTTCAAACTTCTTTCATAGAGGGTCCCTTTTAATATTTTTGCTCGTCAAAGAGTCACCAATGCCAGTCAGAACTTCTGATCCACAAGAAAATATTCCATCCCTGAATTAATGAGATCTCAGGACCAAACAAATAATATTAGCATTTCCGTTAGTCTTTCAAGCACTTTCCTGGATAGGAGTGCCATTTTAATTCGATTTTACAATACTGAAATATTTTTCTAAAACCTCAGGATCTCCATTACTACCTCTGCATAACTCTTTGGGATTCAGAGTTTGAGATCCAGAAGTGTAGAAGCAATTTTTCACTGTCCCCTTTTGGGATTACATAGGACTGTTCTTATATATGAGAAGAGTAAAATAGAATCATTGAATGTTAGACCTACAAGGAATTTTAGAGATAGCTCACTATGCACATAAAGAGAATAAGGTCCTAAGTTGTTGAATGACATTGGAAAGTTTCCACAATTAGTGAGAGAACCAGTCAGAATTATAACTCTGGCCCTTTATTTCTTTCCACTATTTAATGCCACTTTCAAAGGCAGTTGAGGGGGGTCTTGAGGCTCTTTTGAAAGTCTCTTTTAGCTGTTATCTGATAGTCTGCCACTTTCAAAATTCATTTGATAAATTTGAATCTCTAATTCCTGAAAAAATACAAATGAACAAAGATGAAATCAGCAAGTGTCCATGAACAATATATCACTTTAAAATATTAGCTATCATTTCCCTTCAGAAGGAATGAAAGATCCAAGTTCTGCAATTCTAAACAATCCTAATTTTCCAGATTTTGTTTCCTTTGACCAGGCTTGTTTTTCTTCCTGAATTTCCTTAAGCCACCTGCTACTCCCATCCCCACCACCACTACTACATACACCAGCTTCTGTCCTTAGTTTGATTTTCCGGCTCTTCATTTCTCTTCGAACACTCCATCCATTCCCATTCCTCCTCATTCTCCCTTCCCTGAGGAAATTTCTCACAAATTTCTACCCTTGGGCAAGTACTGTCTCCCAAAATCCATTTGAGCCTTCCCAAACAATCTGCTTGATTTCCTATAGCTAGAATTCCATGGACACCTCCAACTCCAGCTGATTTACAACCAACGTAAATCACTCGGCTCCTTTTCTGACAAAGCAATCTTTATCCCCCAGTGTCTCCAGCTTGAATCTTATGTGTAAGCTTGGAATAGTTGCTCTCTCTTACCCCATACATCTGATCTGTTGAGAAATTCTTCTTTGGCCACGCTCTGGATTACATGATCATCTCCTCAAAACTAACTAGTGAAAAATTCTTACCTAGCTTTGCTATCTCTGATCTCTCCCTCTTGCACTTCATTTCTTTCATATTAATATATGAAACAAAATTTCTTTCATATTAATCTTACAGTGTCATTAAACAACCTCCCACTGATGCTCAAATTGAGACCTTACTGGTCTGTCTCTGTGTCTGAGTAGGGGAATTAGTTAAGACCATGCATTTCCTGGCTCCCACCTTTTTGCTATCTTATTTGCCACTGACTCAAAATAGTAACTTATTGCCTCAGACTATTAGGTCCGGCAAACCATAACCCACAGATCATATCCAACCCACCACCTGTTTTTGTATGGTTTACAGAGTGCTTTTTACATTACTAAATGATTGAAAAAATATCAAAAAAGAAGCATATTTTGTGACATGTAAAAATAGTAGGAAATTCAAATTTCAGTGTTCATAAGTTAAGTTTTATGGTAGCACAGTCATACTCATTTGTTTACCTGTTGCCTACGGCTGCTTTTATGCTTTAATGGCTGAGATGAGTAGCTACAACAGAGATCACATGGCCCTCAAAGTCCAAAATATTTACTATTGCTCCTCTACAGAAAACGTCTGCCAACCCTTTGTGTGTGTGCCATTCTCTGAAAATGTACGTCTGTGGCCATACTCATGCCATTTATCCTTGTTAAGGAAAAGTATTCAAAACTTAGAAATAAGTAAAGAAGGACTGCATGTCATTTTGATATCACAGTGAAGCATTGCCTGACAGGCCTACTCTGAAGTTACATGTTAACTTATAAATTTCTATTTAGGAGGAGAGGCTACTCCAAAGGATATGGTTTTATTCCCCAATAGGATATTAATTTTTCATCTATCAGCAAATTCATTTCAGCATTCCTTTGACTCACTGTCTATATAAATTTCTGGTTTTTAAATTCTCCTTTGAACCATTTTTACCATCCTGCTGGTTCTCTCATTAATGAGTTAAATTTTTGATACATGCTCATTCTATAGTTGTGTGAGTGTCATGTTTTTAGCTTTTGAAAATTATACTTTGACCTACTGTTTCTAATTCCTTGTGCATATCTCAAAACTTGGCCTCCAAATTATGTATCAAATGGCACTTAACATTGCCTTTGTCAGTCACACTAGTTCAAATTGATCACTTTCACAGCATTTATCTTGTTAATAGATACATAATTTCTCTCATAGAGCCTAAGATCTTTAAAGTCAGTGAGTACAATTTTTTTTTATAAAATGGAATTCTCACAATGCCTTGGTCTTTGTAAAAACTCAATAAATGTTTGTGGAATGAATGAGCTTAAAATGCATTTAAAAGAGAGATTGTCACAAAAAGAAAAAGACCCCAAACTGTCATTCTTCACGTTAGAAGGGAAAGAATAGAGAAAAATAGTACAGGGTAACAATACAGAGCATTCTAAGTACTTGTTTGGCATAAGTTAAGTAGAAAATTAGATAAAGAAGTGTCCCTAGGTTGCAGTGAATCCAGACAACGATGAATTGCCTGCCGTTAGAATATTCAGATTTCTCTTCTTAAATGTTAGCAAGAATCTTGTACATGATAAAGCAGATCTCATCCATGTAAATATAATTACTACTTTCTTGCATATAAACACTGATGGAGCAGATTGGGAATCTGCATACAGCATTGAGGAATCAATTAGCTCTATCCTCATTTCTCCTTTATTTAGAAGTTAATCACTCTAAAATGATTAACTTCTAAATAAAGGAGGACTAAGGCCCCACCAAATCCATAGCTCAAATACACTTTCTACTAAGTAGTTCAGATATAGATCTAAGATACTCTAACATTTGAGTATCTAATATATTCTAAATGGTGTTTTAAAAAAAATTTTACCTGCACATACGATTTTTTAAAAATGTCAAGGCACGAACAAACATGCAGAAAAGAAAAACTACCCATAATTCCACCTGTAAAAATGTTCTCAGTTAATCTTCATTGACAAGTGTTTGAAGTAGGCACTATCATCCTTATTTTGTTGATGAAACTGAGAATCCTAGAAACTCCAGATTTCATTCAGTTTGTATTCTAATGAACTCAAGATTATCGTGTTGGAATCATATTTGGGAAATCATTTGAGCTGAATCCCAGCAAAGACAAGATATGCGATTTGCTGAAAGTCACCTGTCAGGACCTCCATTCTCCTTACTCTGCAGTCAACCATCTTGCAGTCTTTCCAAGATGACTCTCAATGATG
Source organism: Equus quagga (assembly GCF_021613505.1). NCBI lineage: Eukaryota > Metazoa > Chordata > Mammalia > Perissodactyla > Equidae > Equus > Equus quagga. The sequence goes on from NC_060276.1 coordinate 99,018,119, forward strand.
CCCATTTCCTGACATTTACACTCTTGTGTAATCCTCTCCTTTTGTGTGTGGGCTGGACATAATGACCTGCTTCTACTGAATATAATACGGCAAAGGTGATGAAATGTTACTTACATGATTAGGTTACAAAGAACCGTGACTTCCTATTTTCTGGCAATCTCTGTCTTTCTCTCTTACCACCTCTCTTACCTCACTTTGATGAAACCAGCTACTGAAAAGGCCCACATGGCTGGGAACTGAGGGATCTCTGTTTAACAGCCAATGAGGAACTGAGGTACTCATAACAATCTGGCAAGGAACTGAATCCTGCCAGCGACCATGCGATTGAGCTTAGAAGAAGATTCTTCCTCAGCTGAACCTTCCAATGAGACCACAGACCAAAAAAATACCTTCATTGTAATTCTGTGATAGACCCTGAAACCTTGGACCCAGCTGAGCTCTTTCCAAATTCCACAGAAACTGAGAGATAATAAATGAGTGTTGTTTGAAGCCTCTAAGTCTTGGGGTAATTTTTATACAGCAATAGATAACGAATATATCTTCCCCATGCACAAACTTGGTGGTATTTCTATTCCTCTAATAAATTCAAGTTTATCAGTTCAGGCATTCAGGTTCATCTCCTTCTTTTAGTAAGCTATTTCATAGACCATTTAATATGTTTATTTAAATCAAGATATAATAACTGATAGAAGCCACCTTTACTTCACCCAAGGTACTTGTATTTTAATTAAACATGGGCTTTTAGATGAAGCAATTAAATCTCCAGGGTTGGAATTTTAGGCATTACTAAGCCAAAGGGGCAGTGGATTTTTATCTTTCCCTGTCTGAGAATTAGATTGTACTGGAGCGGTTAGAACCTCAAAGTGGTTGGTTTCTCCTAAGTGACAAAAGGTTTGCTGCTCTAATGCTGTAGAGAGTATTATGGGATCCTCTCTCAGTCTCTATGTTTGGATTTACCTGGACTTTTTCTCCTGGAAACATTGAATATTATGAGCCAAATTTAGGCTTAAGGTGGGGAGGATTTATGTATCAAAATTGGAGACAGCATGCATTTTTTGGAAGCCACTAGTGATGTCAAAACACAAATCTCAACGAAAAATCATCTCTGTTTGGCCAACTTAATTTTGGAGCCTTCTAGGCACCTCTGATTTCATGTGATACATGCAGCCATGGACTTGAATTCAAGAAATGTATTTTTTTCAGGAACTATCACAGTATTATATGATTGGTTTCAAAGAACATTGCACTTAAAAGAAGATTGGAAATTTCACACCCTTTCTCCAGAGGCAAACTGAATCCCATGACTGGTTTATACAAGAGTATAAATGACTGGCACCCTTGTCATAACATGGGACAACTCTAAAGGACCAACTCAATTTCACAGTTCCTGCGGGTGTTGACTGAGGTCTTTTATGCAACAGCATTATGACCCGATCTCTTCCTCTGTCCAATCCTACTTTCTTCCCTTCCCTTATATGGGTATTGATTCCAAAAACGCTCCCTAATGAAATTTCTTCAGGTTAATCTCCATCTCAGAGTCTACATCCTGTAGAAACCAAACCACCAGATGTATTCTCTAACAGAATAGAGCAGAAGAGACGAATGTCACTTCTAGGTAAGTGCCTTCGAAAAGCAGGAGAGGCTTCTACACACTCTTTTCCTCCACTTGTCACTTAGATGCAGAGGACTCTGAGGTCTTAGGAGGTAGCAGAACCACAAATGGAAGGAGCCCTTGCCCTATTGAAGGTTGTAGGATGATCAGGGACATTAGCATTAGATTGTTAAAAGAGAGAACTTTTATTGGGTTATTGGGGGTTTGTTTGTTATGCCATCTAGTGTGGCCTACATTACTCTACAGACACAGAAATTGCTTCCTTGAAGTCAGGTGCTGCTGAGAACCTAAATACATGTTGTTGGCTTAGCAGGCAGTTGGAGGGTGGTGCAGAACTAATGTCAGAGGCTGGAAAGATGGAGCCCCACACAATGCAGTGGCAAAATATTTGGTGAAGTGTTGCCTTAGAAGGAAGATTAGGTTCCTACTGAGACAGTGGCTCTAAGGGGAGGGGTAGGAAGACATAATGTTTGTATGTGGTTGGTTATAACTTGTGTTTAACAAGTATTGCACACACACGGACACACACACATACACACAAATTGAGTTCATGTAAGAACTGGCTTGCTTGAAAGCAGAAATAAAAGGGGATAGAAAGACTCAAGAAATTTGGATCCCTACAGGGCTGGAAAAGCAGATTTCCTATGGAGTAAAAGATAAAACTGAAGAAGATTTAAGCAACAAATGTCCGTTTGGACTTCTCATTAAAATGGAAAGACTCAAGCCTGCAGCAAAAATCAGATTATGAATGCTTCTTTCACACCCAAGCCTTTTCTTTCAGATGATCTCAAGAGAATAGTTATTAAATTAAGAGAGTGCCAAAAGGATAAGGAAATAAAGAAACAGATCAGGAGTGAGAATTCTGTCTTGGAAAGAACTTTGAGTATGGTTGCAAGCAAATGGAATTGACTAAAAGTTCATCCATCAAAAGCCAATTAAATGGTCGAGAGGATTGTATTGCTAAAGAAATCATCAAACCATGTAGGAGTCAAAGCCTTTGACTAATCAGAACTTAAAACAACCTGTAGGCCCCTTCATCTCACAAGCATGAAAAGAGCAGTACAAGGTATGCAGTCCCCAAGGAGGGCATACATCCTAGTATCTGTTATGTGAGTCCATCCAGGAAAATGGATACAAAAGATTCCCATAAGGGGTGGAGCCATTGAACATAAAGAACAATGGGTAATGGAGTCCTACATTGAAAAAAGAATCAGAATCTAATCAAGGACTTGATTCACTTCTAGGGTGGAGTGCTGGAATCTTTACAATGTTTGCCTGCCAAGATTTCAGACTTTCCGTAAACCAGTAAACTCTCTGTTTCCAATTCTTATCTTTTCCAAATGTAATTTTTTAAAAATTGTGGTTTTTCTGTCCTTGCTCCACCGTGGTAGCCTGGACATGAGGACAGGGCCTAAATATTTGTTTTTTATTCCATAGGGCTCTGGCCCATGAGGAGCCACATCCACACTAGATGAAGAGAATGATTCATTAGCCTGTGATTTAAGACTGGGCTGAATGCAGAGAATGGATGGGAATTTAGGTTCCTTCCATGGAGGCAAGTGGGCACTTTCTAAATGTGCGGAGAAGGTGTGTGGAGATCAGAGAGGCTGATTGTGGAGGGCATATGGTAATCCATCATAAATTGGGACTTCCATGACATTGAGTTGCTGCTGAGAGGGGCTGTCCAGCCACCGTCTATATTTTTCTGGCCCACTCACTTCAGGTATTGACAAATGCCTAGTTTTGACTTCATGGAGCATGGGTGGAAGTGATATATCACTTCCATAATGGGCCCTTTAACAATGAGATGGGGGTGGGCTCCTGCATACTCATAACCTGTCTAAGACTTAGGGGATGATAGGGCTACAAAAGGGAAAAATCCCAACACCTAGGATTATGTCTTGGCTGACCAGGAACACCTACAACAGTAAAATTATAGTAAGTTAAGCCATTGGATATTTTTAAATTGTTGCGGCACCTAGCGTTACATAACCCACCTAGATACCTTCTGTGTGTCATATCAATATATTCAAATTTAATATTCACAAAAAGTATGTAGCAATATCTCTGCTTTTAAGATGAAAAAACTGAGGCTCAAATAGATTAAAACTCACTTGGCAAAGGTCCATAAGAAAGTTGAGAAACCAGGATCGAAAATTGTGCTTCCCTGATTATAGAGCTTATATTCTTTTCTTTATATCATGCTAGTTTTCATTAAAAATGTAGGAAAAAGGAGAAGAAAGAGGAGAGAGAGGGAGGAGAAATATAATTAGGAGGAGGCAGAATGGAATTAGAAGAAAGGAGGGTGGTTCTGTGTGTGAAGATGCCAATTTGAAATGTGTCCTTCCAGTAGTGTGGTTTTCTGGAAACCCTGGATAATGCTCTCAGTGGAATGTTCAGTAGAACATAGATTATTAAACAGACTTTAAAATGAAGAGGAAGAAAAGCTCCAAGTAGACGAGAACTCATACCATCTTTTCACTCCAAAGGAATCATTGTGCCAATCTACCCTTTAAGCCATAGCAAATAAGCATACCCATTTTCTCATCTCCTCATGGCCTCACCAACACTTGGTGCATCACTTAATTAGTATCTGTAGATTCACTTGCACTTGTTCACATTTTTGAAAAAAAATTATTTCAAAATTTTAGTAAATGTCACTTTCTTGAATTGTGCAGTTTCCTCTGAATAAAATACCAGGAGTGGACTACTTCCACAATTCTCTACTTTCACCCTTTTATATTCCTAATCCATATTTACTTTTAAAATCATCCACAGAATGAAATGACTCAGCCCAATTTCAAACAAAACTTTGTATTTGATATGTATGAACACAGATTTGGGCCACTTTCCTTAATGGTGTCTCAATTTAACTGCAATTGTATTCCATTTGGAATCTCTCGGGAGCACACGTGGCATTTTGCTAAGACTTCTGGCAGAACAGCCGCTTATAGTTCGGTTGATAATACATACTTCTTGATGGAGGAGTTCAGAGCGACTCTATCTAATTGTGCTTTCCACTGCTTGCTGCTGTGTACAAAAGAGCCAAGTAGGGAAGGTTCATCTTTTCCTCTCTAAGGTGCTGATTTGCATATTTAACATTCCGTGGATGTTCTCCCAGTTGCAGCTCAGTGGCTAATGTTTAAACACATATTTGCATTTGAAAAAAAGTTGTGAAAAGGACCAAAATATACATTTGATCAAAGAAATGCTAATGAGAATTTAACATAGCTTCAACTTTTCCATTCTTGTTCAAAGTATTAGTATGACCTCTTAGCTAGAGAACTATATCTATGGTTTGTTCCCATTTCTGGGGACTTCATGTAGGAAATAATTGAACTCTATGTGTTTCAGAATCTTTATTTAGCTAGGGAGTGATCCCTGGGGACTTTGCTGATAGAGGTCTGGCATTGCTCATGACTAGTAAAACTAAAAGTCAGTATAAAGCCTCCCCTAGCTAGCTCCCTGTTCTGTAAGTAGAGAAGTGAGTTTTGATGGAGGAAGACAAGAAAGAATCCTTACAGGAAGGGGGAGAAGAAGGAATAGAGGATCTTCTGCTTGTATTTTTTGTTATGTTTAAATTTGGTGGTACTAATGAGCATTAGAGACTGGACAGTTATGCTTAGGTACTGAAGGCAGCTGTGGATTTCATTCCTTTCAAAGACCAATCATATGGTAGTTTCATGAGGTGGGGCTATGCACTGGGCTCTAAACAGAGGCTTCATCTCCACACATCTTGTCTTTCTCATTGATTCTGTGGTAGTCAGTCTCCAAAGATGGTCTCCAAGAACCATGCCTTTATGTGGTCCCTTCCCACAATCAATCACAATGAATCTGACTTGACTCACTTTAACCAATAGAATGTGTTGAAAGTCATGCTGACCCTTAAGAAGGCCTGGCTGCCTTCATTTTTGCACCTTTGAGAAACTTGAGCTGCCATGTAAAAAGTCTAGTACCCAGCTGGAAAGTCCACAAGGAGAGACCTTGTAGAGGGGCCAAGAGGAGGGCAGAGGTTCTGAACCATGAGGAGGGAGAGAGGTACAGCCATCCTAGCATTCCAGTTTACCCTCCATATGACTCCATTCCCATCTGTAATATGACCACGACTGCAAGAGAGATCCTAAATGAGCCCAGCAGAGGAACTGCCCAGCTGATCCCAGTCAATTCACATGAAAGGTAATAAAACGGTTATTGTTTGAAATCACTGGCTTTTGGGGTGGTTTGTTACACAATAGAGAACTAAATCAATGCACTTCTCCCAGGCCTCTTTGCCTGTCTCTCTTTCCTAACTCTTTCCTTGCATATCATGGTGGGGTGAAAGGTGAGAGACTACTGCATTGGATCTTGCCCCAGTGTGTGGCATTACATGTCCATCTTTGACCTTCTGTTGCCCTCACCCCCAAGAATCATATAGACCCTGATTAGCCCATGGTTCTGATAAAGCACATCCAGTCCATAAACTGAATATACGTTTTGGGGGGTTTGGTTTAGCTTTTCTTATAGCTGATTTGGTGAAATACTTAGAGATTTGAGGATAAATGCTCTTAAATGCAACCTATTAAGGTCCTTCCTGAACATCAGTGATGAACTCCAACTCCAACTCCAACATGTTTTGGACAATAAAAAGATGGAATGAAAAATTACTACAAATATTTTCATTTAACATTAAGACAACCAGAATTTTTTAATCTAATCCCAAACTGCTTTCAATAATACTAGCTACCCTTTATCATCTACAATGTACTATGTCTTCTGTATATTACTTCTAACCTGTATTCAAGTGACCCAGCCATGACAGCCTTCCTTTTCTTTCTCAGACACACCAAGCTCATTCCTGCCTCAAGGTCTTTGTGTTAGCCTGTCCTTTGGACTGAACAGCTGTTAAAGCCGGATATTTTTCTGCTTGTCCCCTTCTCTTGATTCTAGGTTCAGCCATAATTTCATCTCTTCCAAGTAGCCTTCCATAGCAACTCTATGTAAATTAACTTCCCCAGGTGGTCACTTTCTATCACATCCCCCTGATTTATATTGTCATTGCATGTATCACTGTCTGAAATTTTCTCAGTGATTTGGGGACTTGCCTTTTGTGTCAACTTCTACTAGAGAGTAAGACATATGGGTCAAGAATACTACCTGTCTGATTCTCCAATATGTTTGCAGCAACCAGAACAATGCCTGGCATTAATGAATGAATGAAGTAACAAAGAAAGAAACTCTTACAACTTACCTTCAAAGAAGGTATTATTGTCTACTTGTTTTTCAGATGTGGAATTCATGGGTAAAAGAGGTCATACAACATGCTCAAGACCTCTCAACTTAAAGTAAATGACTTGTCTTCTCTTCACCCTAGCCTGCTGTCCCCTCCGGGGCTTCCATGTGGTTAGGTTAGCAGATAAACAACTCCGTCAAGCACAATCTTAAAGGGGGTCTAGAAAAAACGAAAACAGATGACCTGAGCAGAGTAACCAGCTGCTCTCCTCTGCCAGAATCTCAAAACAAACCCTAGGAACATTTCTCTGGTACTTTTTCCCCATACATTTTAAGGGGTAAATGACATCTATAATGTTTAATTCAATTATTGAACATCATCAGCTCAAATCGATAGGTTTTAATAGTATAATGAGCTTATTTAACCAAAAATAACATGTGATCCAAAAGTTGAAAATTGAGGTTATCTTCTGAGACTGAAAGTAGGCAAAGTGCTGATGGAGATTAGCTGCCCAAAGCAGATATTTACGAATGGATGGCTAAGTTTTGTGAACACCCATATTCCGGGCAGCGAGAACAGGCACGGCTATATCGTCATATTTAAAGCCATACTATTTAATAGGAGGGTGAGGGGTATCTGGGAGTCCAGAAAAAGGAAAAATCAGTAATTAGAATTTGTCTGTCTTTCTAGTTCTGTATAAGGAAGAAAATGCCTGGAACAGAGACTTTGAATAGGAGCTGTACCTCAGTGGTGGAGAGAGACGCATCATGACATTTGACATTAAGTTCTTTCAACTAACTTTCCTTCTTATGATTCCAAAATTTGCAACCAAGCTTCTGATTATGAGTTGACCTTCTTGTCAGGTGACAAGACCATTCTGGTCTTCTTGTTCACTATTAATAATTGCCACTTGCTTTGAAAACAATGTCTTAAATGCTTGGTTAGCTTGAGTCTGTACATGAGAGAATGATTGTTCCTAGGTTTGTTAACAGAGCTAGGCTTAGACAACTCAGGATCATCCTCTCAGAACCTTAACTATGGAGCCCCGCTCAAGTGCTATCCCCATGGTCACACCCTGAGCTGACTCCCTGAATATGGTGATACTATCACGGAAAGGTTGAATTCTATAACCACAATACAGACCTGGGACTGTATCTATGTGACAAACCTCAAGCACTGGAGGAGGGATGCTCAGAACATTAGAGGAGGAAAAAACACTCATGCCCTCTGTGTGTGTATGTTGGGGGGTGTGGTCAAAGTCAATTTTGTCTTCCTTCTTTTAAGACAGAGATTAGAGAGGTGGAACAAAGAGGACTCTATATTGTTAATTTAGCCAAATTCTTAGATGAATCATAAGAAAAAAACTTTGGGTGTGTTAATATATTTGATTCAGTGATGTTGTATATGACAATTGGCAGAGGGTAGGGAGTAAGACATAAGGGTCAAGATTTACAGGTTAATTTTTCATTGCTATTTTTATTGATCTAAACGCTCCTTTTCTTTTCCAAATAAATGCCTATAATACCTTTTTGAGCTATTGCATCCACTCACTCTTGATTTTGGCATTCTCCTTGAGCACGACCTAATACAATAATAACTGCAAAGTTTCTCACATATGCTCAAAATATAGAATAATTGTGCATCATTAAAAAGTAGCAATACTTACCACGGGTATAGGAATATCTGTGATAAACCAGAAATTAGGTTTCCATTTTAATGTCCTTGGCCTCTTGGAAAAACTGTTTTACAAACTTAAAAAAAAAATCTGTATCAGTCCGGCACTTTTTCCATACCCCAGAGCACTGTAGGTGTGATACCTCATGTCTAAAAAATGAGATTCTTTTCCTGGTTTTCTTGTCACAAGTCTTGTCCCCAGTAAAGAAGGTTTATTTTTGGTTTTTACATTTTTTCTTAATTACAAGGAGTTTATGCAACCTCCTTAAAACTGCTTACTGGATGATACTTACAAAAGCATATATGAAAATTCACATATCTTATCTGTGACTGTTGTCTTTTTAAATCATGTAGCCTCTCGTTTTAATCTTCAAGAGACATTTTCAGGCTTGTAGATACTCCTTGGTCCCCAAACCAACTCACAGTCCCATTTATAGGTTTCAAAGCAGGGTATCTAGCTAAATACAGGTACTATCATAAATCTTCTATCATTTTTAGCCCAAGACACACATTTGCTAATAGTCAGGTACATAGAGAACTTTTATCAATTCCAGAAATTTCTTCATATATTAACTTTGATGTCACAAATATTCAATAAGAAGTACGGGGTGCTATTAACTTGCCTTATTCTCAGTTTTAGAAAATAAATATAATTTTAGACTGAAGCATGATGAGCAAAAATTTTCCTAAAAACAAAACATTTTTATATTTTTCTTATACGGATATATATTCATGCATTGAACGGTAAACCACATTGATAATTATTTCTAGCATTATACTCACAAAAATGGATCTTCGCTATTGTTTTAGGATCTATTGGCATTGATTAAAAGAAGTTTGCATACGCAACTTATTCACATTGCTTTATTGTTGTTGTTGTTGTTGTTGGTATTGTTCAGTTCACAAAAAAAAAGTATTTCAAGTCATCATATCCTTGCATTTAACCAGTGAAAGAGTAATCTTGAAAGAAAACATTTTACAAACTGGACACATACCCTGTTTATTTTCTCCGAAAATTGCACTCCATAAAGCAAGTCCATTTTTCAAACCTTCCCCAATATTATACAAAAATATTCTTATGCAAGTAATAAATTTATCTTTAGACATCCAACTTTTTTGAAGTTTAAAGCAGTCACACCAAAAGTTATCATTGTTAATTTTTAATCTAAACATAGAACACCTTGTGCTTATACAAACTGCTGTTATCATGTGCTCGTGTACTCTTTACATGGATCTGGCAAATAAACTCCGCCATTATGCATTAAATTACGTAAAAAAAGTATAATCAGTGCAGAACTTGCCTATTTTTAAACAATGTTCTTTAACCATCCTCATCTATATTTGTTTATATATATAATATTTTTTGGAAAAAATTTAAGGCAAGTGCAATCAAAATTACAAAATCACTATCTCTATTGCTAACATATGCAGCATTCATATTTAGTGAATGATCTCCTTCCCTCTTAAAAATGAAAGTACAAAATGCTAAGTATGTTATACTAGCTACAGTTGGTTATGTAGTCTTACCTATAAGCCATAGTTAAAATCTTTAGAGATATCAACACAAAAGTATACTTCTTTAATGCTACACCAGCATGAATCTCTGCTATGCCCGCCCTGTAATTTCTCTTTGCATGTTTAGTTTTACTATCAAAATACACAGCAAGTTATTCAGATGCCTGTTTTGAAGATGACTATGAATACAAGGTCACCTCATGGCACAGAATACTTAAGGTGTAGTACTCATAAGATTGTCGGTTGTAAATTTACTTACTTGTAAAATTATTTATTGTGTTTTTATTTCACTTTAGTGATGGCAAGAATTTTGTAAAGTAAGAGAAAACCAAAAAAAATCTTATCAGTAACTGTATTTCTAAAGTTAGGCTTTGCTGAGGACATGTTATTTGCTAAGGACATAATTTAAACGGAATCTGAAAAAATAAGTTATTTCACAGCCCTGGAAAAATAAAATCGACTAAAAGATAGGAAACCTATGGTAATAACTTTGGTGCTTTCACAGGCTTTTTTACGATAGTTGCTGAGTGCAATACCGCCCCCACTTTTTATAAATAAATAATTCAGTGCTACCACGTAATGGAAAAATTAGGAAATGGAAACAATCAGAATTTTTATGGAAAAAGCAAGAATGAGCTGACTCTCTCCTTTAAGATAAAATGCGTGTCCTTAAAGAAAAGTTAGTTGAACAGAAACCTTGGTATTCATTTTTCGCCTGTGCAAAAACGATTCACTGGGTAATTTCCTGATGGAGTGCATTATCTTGGGAACTCATATAACTGTTTATTTAATGTAGCAATATATTGATTAAGCTTATTTAAATGTAATGTTAGTGTGTGTTTGCAATTAGAGTGTACATATGTTACAAATGCACGCACACATGTACATTAATTTAGCAAACTAAATGCTTCATGTTGTTAAAGTTGACTGTTTTGAACTGTTGTTGACCAGAATACTTTCTGAAAATGAATCAAACTCAATTAATATATTGTCTTTTTCAGTTTAGTGTAGAAATAAAAAAGGCTATATTGCACTCAATAAAATTCTACTGTTGAATATTATTTTTTGGATGTTCTAGTGTTAGAAAAGTCTAGATGATAAGAGGGCCTACGGTGGCTGTGGAAATCACTAGAATATGAGTGGAAAAATTTAAACCAATTCTCTAGAAACTCTGATGTGGCTACTCCACAAAGCATGTATAAGAATATTTTCTCTTAACTAACAGGAGCCACATCCTTGAAATATGCACTGAGGATCAGTGACGTGATTAACTCTTGAGAATCAGAAATCAAATGGGACATTCTTAAGAAACAGAAGCTAGTAACCTCATCACTGGTAGTCATTCCTGGCATAACAAGGGACATAAAGATCAACATTAGTCCAGTGAGATAAATACACGTAGCTGGAAATAGATTGTCAGAATAAGTGATTGAGGTGTGAAATAAAGAACCAACTGGTTTGTCATTGTGTAGGTTGTCCTTTTGCTGAAATAATGCAAGATGATGCATTTATCATCTCACATAGAATTAACTAAATTTATTGGCATGAATATAGTCTTGGACTTAATGTCATTCACTAGAATAGGGTTTCCCAAATTACATGATCATAAAAATTTCCTGGCATTCAATTGTTTTGGAATGTGAGCCAGTAATCTATACTTTTAACAAATGTTACAAGTGATTCTTATGCTAAAGGACATTTGGAAAAATCTTCATTAGAGTCCATTTTTTGATGAATTCATTGTAAACATGAAGGAAAATAATTTTTAATTAGGTCTAACTACTTAAAAAAATTTGATATTGGTATATTTATTTTCACAACCAATATCTTTGGTGTCCTTGTCTAATTTTGCTGTTTTTCTTCCTTAACAGAAACAGAAGTGACAATAGACCTGTAGTCTCTTAGAAGGAAGGTGTGTTTTTAATTAATGCTCACCTATTAATTAGCTTTTTTTCCTTCTACGATGGTGCAATTACTTTTTCGGAGTCATATATTTCATGACAAAGTTGGACTCAGTTTTCTTGAGTAGTTCTTTTTTTCCTTCTTTTTAAGATAGTCTCAAATAAAATGTAATTGTCTATATAGTTTAGTTTTTTCAGGACTTCTTCATTCTGAGTTCTGATGAACAAATTGGGAGGAATTGTTAAAAAAGGAAGACCCAGTTTATGGTGATATTCATCTGCCACAAACTTTAATTATGTATTCCAAAGAGTGACAGCAGTTGTAATGACAGAAACAAAAATCCTACACCTGTTTTTCTCAAAGAGTGGTCTGTGGGCCTCCACATCAGACTCATCCAGGAAGCTTGTTAAGTAAATAGATTCTGGGCCCCACTCCAGTTCTATTGGAGTTCAATCTGAATTTCCATTTTTACTAAGTTTTCCAGGCAATTCTTCTGAAGCCTAAAGTTTGAGACTCACCTGTTTGACTCTTACAATTTTCAACTCCAGTTGTCTTATAGAATCACCTGGAGGATTTATTTAAAAAAAAAAACTAACTAACAATAGGACAAACTCCAGACTAGTTTCATCCGAATCTCTGGAAGTTTAAGGGTTTTTAAACCTTCTCAGGTGATTCAAAGTGCACCTAGGTCTTAGAACTATTATTAGGAGGCCCATTAGCAGGTGCTATGGCAGAACTACAGTCATGAGTTGCTTAACAACAGTGATACATTCTGAGAAATGCGTCGTTAGGCGATTTCATCATTGTGCGAACATCATAGAGTGTACTTACATAAACCTAGATGGTATAGCCTACTACACAAGTAGGCTATGTGGTACTAATCTTATGGGACCACCATTGTATATGCAGTCTGTTGTTGACCAAAACGTCATTATGCGGCACATGACTGTGTTTCACCCCTTGCCAAACACTTATGTCATAATATCAAGCATGCCAAAGTCGTAATTTCTATTCACGTATTATAATGTTTAGCAATCAATTTCCCATTTTTATTTCAGAAAAGCATGCTGAGACCATCTAAGAAACGATTTTTGTTCAGAGCCCAGTTTTCCTTTCAAGTTCATAATTGTGTAAACAGTTCTTTATTGCCAAGGACAGTAGAGGAACTGAGATATTTCATTGCTTAATTTAAAACTGCTACTGAGTTTCATAATCTTATAGTTCTGTTTGTCATTTATGTAGGCATTTGCATGTTCTTCTGCTCTCTGATTTTGGGAATGTTTCTCCTTTTATTGTTTTTTTCCCCAGAAGTTAGAAATTTGACTGCCTTAGCAGTTTTTCCATACTCTGGTCATTCACAAACCATCTTGATGACTTTTTCCATATATCACCTTTCCTAGACTATTATTCATCTATGTTTTTATTTAAATCATCTAAATACATATCATTCTACCATATAAGCAGAACTAGAAATAGTATCCATAAAGTCAAGTTTGATGTAGTACTTAAGTTTTTTAAAAAAAGTTCTAACACATTTTAAATCAAATACATAACTATTCAAATAAAAACCTCCTTCTGTGTACCATATAAAACCAACCGACATATCACTGGGACAAAAATCCCTAATTTGGGCAAACAATTGTCTAAACTATTGGTCAAATTTAGATGCTCTCTATCCTTCAGACCTTCACCCTGCCCTCGCCCACTGCACACCCGTGTCACCGAGCATTAAACATTGATAAAATATGCAAGCTTAATCAAGGAATTTGTTTGAACTACTCTTACAGGCCATACAGAAATGCCGAAAATCTCATGGCAGGAAGTGATTGGGTCACTACTATTTTAATTCTCTGAATATTTGCCTCATTCTGTTTCTAGATTTCCAGTAAATGTAGATCTGATATCAGTCAGGAATCTCCTAGAAAGAAGATGTCCCATGAGTATCAGTCTTTTAACCACCTGTCAATAATATGAGTATAATTGAAAGTTCCTGAGAATTTACGTATGTGTGTGAGGTGCACAAACAGTCCCAAATATCCTTCAACTATAGAGTTTTCTCCTGACATTTTTAATAATGGGTCAGTTCCTATGATGCACAATTTAAAATATAATGTGGAAACTATACTGAGTCATAGTCCATACAACATTTTACTTTTTCAGTAGAAGTTATTTTTTCACATGGAAAAACCCTACTGAGGTAGAAATGACTTTATGAAATTTTAAATATATTAATTACTTTGAAATCCAACCTTATGGTTTTTAAAAAATATTACTTTCCATTTTCACGATGATTTACCTCTGCTTCCTCTTTTATAAGTGTTTCTTAAAAGGCTGTCTTAAGGTATGAATTCTCCCTAAACAGTCCACTCATTCTGAGAGGCTTGGGGTTGTTCACTTGTTATGCTTGTGATGGAAAGATTTACCACCCTTCCCTTCCCCCCAAATAAATAAATAATAAGTTTATTTATCTTTCAGATAAAATGACAAGGCCAAAAACATTTCCCTTTAGGAATGACTGTGCACTACAAGTTGGTGCAAAAGAGTAGAAAAATAAGATGATTAAAGATCTGGGTCACTTTAAAAGATTACCTGAGGGGACTTTATTTTAAGGTTATGTGAGTAGTACCTTAAAAAGAAAAGAATAAAATACCTGGGGAGCAAGAAGTAAGGAAGAGAAACAGCAAAGAGGACTCACATGTTATAAGTCCTTTCATTTCTGTTTCTCAAAGAATTTTATGAAATAGATGAAAGAAAAATGTGCAATTTAACCTTGAAAAGATCATTAAGGTGATAACGACTTGTAAGTGATTGAGTTTGTGATTCAAACCTCTCCATAATCCAGTAGTGAAGAAAAAGAGAGGGATTGTAAGTGGACTTGATTTTTTAACAAGGTTTTTCTTTTTGTTCAGCCAATTGGCCATTTCCTAAGTCCTTTGCTTCACAATCATAATAGGAACTAAGTCTACGAATTATAAACTTATACAGACATCAACAGAGAGGGAAAGATAAGTATAACAAGAGTTATTAAATTAATGAAGGTACTTACATATGTTCCAACAACACATTATTTAATTTATTTTCATCTATGATCAGGTAGAAACCAGAAGAAACATTGGTAGCTTAATAAATAATTTAATTTCTTGAATTTCTATGTAACATATAAATTTATTTTTACAGGATATATAGAGAGCATACTCATAGAGAGCAACAGACTTATGAAACGACTATAAAACACAAATTATAATTCAAGTTTAAAATTTCTCATTTTTACACTTGTATTTGTCTATTTTCCTATTGCTAGTCAAAGCAAAATCAAATATATAATTGTAAGTATTCTAAGAAAAAAGGAGCGCCTCCATCACCTACGCATGAGTTACATACATTCTAGATTGTACAAAATCAAAGAGGTTAGGCAAAACTAAAGGGAAACACTATGTAAAATGCACTTTTTACTGACTGTTGAATGTATCTGAGAGTGTCTGAGTTTAAAATTTGACTTGAACACCAGCCGAGGAAAATGACTAAATTCACTTTCCTATTTGGGTTCCCTCAAACTCTGAAAATGTAAAAGTTTTTACAATTCAATAGCAGATTATATGAACATATCTCCACTACTTTGGTGGAAAGAACACACTCAGGATTCTAGTTACCAGGAGCATATGCTGCAAGGAATATGGACAACTGTCCATGTGTCTTAACATAAAAATATCTTCATCCCAGTTGAGAATTAACCTAAAACACTCACATCTGGTCTCCCCAAATTTAGTCTCTCATTGACTAGTAAGGATAGATCCAAATTACTTTGCCACATGTTCATGCACTATGTAATACGTCATTTTACATTAAATCTTTTTTTAAATGACCAGCATGCCCTTTGAAACTTAAGGTTATCTGGACTATGAAGATTGAAATTTACACAACATCAATATTACATGTTATATTCTCAAGTTCATGTGCAGTTCTTCAGTTTCTATTCACTTAGTAGTGGAGGGAATACAGTGTAATGATGTAGAGCGATCGCCTTTGTTTGGTAGAAAGAGAATACTTTTCAGGCTTGTGGACCCTGGAGGATGCATCAATGAAGCTAGCGAATGGTAGAAAAACAATAGTGCCTTATTTTATTTGCTTTAATGAACAATTTAGAACCTTGAGTTTGTCAGAGGACTCAGAGACTATTCAGAGGAACATTTACTGAAGGGCAGAAGGAAATTTTTTTAAAAAAAGTATCTGTAATGGAAAGATGTTTTGTATTCTGAGACTGGAAGAAAGAAATGATACTCGATGGAAGATTAGAGCTGAGTTCCTTCTTTTTAGTTTGGGCTTTTTCTATGCATGTGACTGAGGTTTGATGATGACAAGACACATAAGATTAGGATTAACTCATCATCATCATCCTTCTCTTTACTCAAACTTAGTTAGATCTTATAGCTCTTTGCGACAGAATGTTAATTATTAACTTAGCACAAACGTTTACCTTGCCGGCAATCACAAGTAAAAAGTAAAACTTTAAATAACCACCACTTCACTTCAGTATTCTCAAAATTCTTTATATTGCCCCAAAGTCAGCATAAATCCTGAAACTGGCAAAAGCACAATTGTTGATTGATAATGAAGTATATAACCAATTCTAAATTTGGGCATAAGGAAACTGGGTCCCTTTGGAAAAACATGTCAAACGGTTGTTTTTTCTACTCTTGTACTGAATTAACTCTTTTCAGTTTTGTTGTAGGAAACATGATTAAACCCAAAGCATAAAAAGTTTAATAAATAAGGCATCGTGCCAAAATACATGATTTCACATTACCCCCAAACTATCTTTTGAGTAAATTAAGAAATTAAGTAAACTATCATAGTAATAAAGGCCAATTCTCATTTATCTGGGTATGAATTGTTTGTCATATAAAGTTTTTTTCTCATTACAAACCAAGTCTCCCACAAATCAGGTCATGTTCGAAGAGGAAGTGCCTGTGTTTGTTAAAGGAACAATAATCATTCCTTGAATTTTCATGAAGGTAAGTAATAGTAGATATAATAGTGCCCACAAGATAGGTGGTTTATCTGAATGTCAGTTTCTGAGTACGTGTTCTAAATCCAAACATCAATAGATTTTTAGGTGATGGATGTCTTTGAGACTCATATCCAGGAAGACACAGTTTTGCACACACTCACAATTTTGTCTGGAATTTCAAAGGCTTCATTATTTACTTTAATCCTTTTTATAAACTCAAGGTGTCCTTGAACCTAAGTTTAAGGACTATTGTTAAGGCTAATCAAAATTTGACTGTTGGTTACTTTGTTTGCTCAGAATGATAAAGTGGGAAGAGTTCATGATAAGGCAAGGAATAGCTCTGCTTCCATCGACAAGCTCTTCCTTGTAGGGCACTCACTTGCATCATCACCTCTTTGTAATAACTGTATATATTGTTAAATAAAATCTTCAGTGATAGGGAATATGTGTCTGTAGGTGGGATTTCTAATCCATTTGATAATATCTCACCTCTCTTAATCAACTATGACAATAATGGGAATAATGACCAAGCAAGTTCAGATCAGAGACAGTAAGGGATTTTCCTCTTCTGTGTCTTTGTATTCTCTTATTTCCAATCAATCATTTCACTTGTGCAATACTAATGGTCTCCTTTCAATTTCAATAAGCTTTATTCTGGAACTAATGATATAAACTTAAACTAAATAAAAAGAAGAAATTAATTAAGCACAACATAAAAAATACTTCTCAGAAGAAGGAGAACTAGGGTATCATTCCAGAATCAGAAAATAATTTACAAATGTATGAATTAATGTTTTCCTAGAAGTGGTGATCATATTTTATATAAATCGTATCTGTCAAAGTTAATGACTATTCTAGGATAAACAATACTTACTTAGAGTTTAGGGGTTGGCTCTCAGTTAATATTTGCTCTTGTTATAAAATGCTAAATAATAATGAGATAAGGAAGAAACCAGTATCTAGATATTTAAGATTAAGTCGATAGAGTTCAAATACATACAACCATGAAGAAAGTAATCAACACAAAATGGTTGACTGTTTGAACAATCAGGTGTTTAGCTATAGAAATACAGTAGGTTCGGGTCTCAACTCATTGTGTCTTGGATTTATTTCATAGAATTGATATAAACTTAAATCAGCCGGCTGCATGAGATAAAAATTTCTTCTCCGCCCATAGGAGACCTAAGGAATGGATTACAAATTAAATATTAAAAGATTTGAGCACCAGTATAAAGGGTAGGACGCTCGTAGGCAGCAAGTAGAGGTTACATTAAAGAACCAAATGGACTTTTGAATCCATAACATGTCACTTGGAGGCCAAGCAGCGATTGATGAAAACCACGCAATACCAAACATCACACATGTCTAAGTCCAGAAGCCCATTCTCTCCCTCAGCTTGGCTAACATGTTCACACTTCCAACTGTGTTTTTACAACTGGAATATTCTTATCCCCCACGGCCCCCACCGAAAAAAAGAGAAGGATGAAACCTAAGCACTGGGGAAAATACATTTTTTTCTCTTTTTATTGTGAATTCTAACATAACTTTTGTTAAACATAGAGCACGTGAACACATGACAGATTCCTTCGTTCTCACATGGAGCTGATAGAGGAATACTTGGGAGGAATGTTTCTAAAGCCATAGATAGCTTCTTCTCCATTTATTTCATTTTTTAAAAATATGACAAAGCATTAGAGGAAAAAAACGTTTCTTAAGTTGTGAGAATATCAAATATTACCCATCAATCCCTGAATCATGCTATTCAAAGTGCTTAAATCTACACTAAAAATAGAACAAAAAATGTACTCCCAATGCAGCTAAATTAACACCTATGGATGCCTAAAATATGACTGTGGTCTGATTACTTCCTCTACATTTATTCCACACTTCCATCGTGCACTTAAAAAAATAAAAAAATAAACAACCAAAGAAATAAATCAGGCCATTGCCATGTTTACAGTTTTCTGAGCACTGGGGGAGTCTGGAATCCAGTCCAATGAGGTTCACTGCCACCAGTCCCTGACAGGTGTCCATAGTACAAAGTAAACAACGGCCATCTTGGATTCTGAAAATAACCCAATGTGCAAAGCTGACCTTAAAGTTTATGTGTCCTTGCAGCTTCAGTTCTGGTTTGTGAAAATGTGACACAGGTCCAAAGGGAGCACGAGAATAAAGAACAGATTGTAGAGAACTACCCAGGTGAGTTGTCAGGGAAATAAACATTTTTTAAGCAAATAAAAATCAATGCACACCCCAAGGCTCCTTTACCTTGCCACACAAATACTGAGACCTTTGCATTGTTACAAAATTCTTATACTCATCTCTCATACATTTGCAATTCAATCTTACCCTCCTCAATGAACTCTACTGAAATTTACACTTTTTTGTGGCCAACTCACATCTTAGTATTGTGACCAAAACTATAGAATTGTTTTCTGGTTATATGGTGGTAGGAATAAACCAAACATACAATAGTCACTACACGAGCCCACAGACGATGACCGAAATGGAAGTTCCTACAATGAATCACTAAAGTAATGTATAAGTTCTATTATCAGTGTTTTCATCACATTGTTTTTTGTTAACTAAAAGCTACTTAGGTAATATTTCCCTTTAACAATTCTGCCCCCTGCAAGTTTCTTTATGATTGATTTTGTATCATCTTCAACATGAATATGTATTAGCTGCTTATGTCATTGATTTCAAACGTAAAGCTAAATGGGAAGGGATGAACTTCCTGGGAGCATCAGCTTTGTGTTTCTGAAAGATAGAATTGTACAGTTAAAATCAAACTAATTCTTTATACAATAAAATTAATTATTTTAAACACTTTCTCATCTAATTTAAAAACTATTGTGTGTAAATAATGTGTATTTTTAAAATACTGATTTCTGTTGGTATTCATATGTTTGACCTCCTGAGTTCTTATATAAACACTTTGATATTAATAAGTGTTGCTTATGTTCACAAACTGAAACCAAACATTTGATTCTGAATGTAGCACTGAAAATTAAATACAGTGAATTAACATTTAAATACAAAGGGACCCCATAATAAGTTTCACAGATTTGTTCTGACTCTTTAGAAAATAACATTTTGTATAATACAAGGTGATAAAACATATTTGATGACACAACCTGTCCTTCCCTTTGGTTTGGAAGCCTTCAAAGTAAATTTCATTTTGACTTCTGTTGGTTCACCCTTTTGAGTTAACTTGCCTGGCATTTGCACATAATCTCATTTGCAGGAAAATTATAGAGGGAAAAGAGGAAGTAGAATATTAAACAAAAACAGCCACAAACACATTCATGCCTTTCCAGGAAGTGATCAAATATAGGGCTTGATTTTTTTGTGTTTTTTTCTTTTTTTGTTTTTTTTCTGTTTTGTTTTGTTTCTTTTGTTCTGTTGTGTGTTTATATATATATATATATATATATATTTATATAAGGGTACATCAACTCATTTAAAAAACGGAAACAACACTCTCTTCCCCATTTTCATGCCCTTGATCTTCTCTTCTTAGCACTCTGTGGTGGTCACTGTGAAGTGACTAGCACACTTTTGGGTCTGGAGTGTATTCTGACGAGCAGTGAATTAAATGTTAAGACAGTTAGACCCACCCCCACCCCTCCTCAGAGTTTACACATCATGCCGCCATTAGAAGGGTAGAGGTGGGGAATGAGGCGGGACAAGGAAGAGATTCAGGGCTCTGATTGGCGGGGCCCTCCTATGAACAAGTGTTCTTCTTATTTTTTTTTTTTCCCAAATGGCAATGCTGGCATTCGTTGCACTGCTCTCTGAAGGCCCACATGGCCCTGCTGATCCTAGGTAGAACCTAAGAGAGGATCCGGTGCTCCTTGTCCCATTGGATAGATTTGTCCAAGCACCCCAAGGAAATGTTAAAAGCAAAACAAAATCAAGAAAAGGAAATAAAACCCATTCTGAAACTAAACTAATGAAGCAAAAAAGGGTTTTCTATCTATACATAAGTCTCTTCTTTAAAAAAATGTAAATTTACAAATTCCAATGACATATAAAACAAAGTCAAAAAATGTAATGCTAAGAGACATGGTAAAACAGGAAGACACTGATGCTACAAAGAAATTGCAAAAAACATATGTACAAGACCCTGTTTTTCCTCGTGTTCTAGAGATTGTAATGCATGTTTTTAACAGCAGCAGTCGAGGATTTAGTTCCAGGCACTGGACTGCAGACTCCACTCAAGCTCCTAGGGACAGGGTGTCCCGTGCTTTTCTGTCACCAAATCACACTGGATATACTGGTCTCCCTTGGCAACAGCGGCAGGATGGCACTGTTTGTGTGGGCCTCATCTGGATTCTGCTCCCTGCTCGATTTTGTCTGTGGCCGCTGCCCATTGATGAGTGTCATAGGGATGTTACAATAGGTATGCTGATTTCCTATGGAGGTAAGAGGCAGGGTGCCGGTAGGAGGTACGTCGTACTCGTAGCTTCGGTAGTAGTGTTTCTGGCGCATTTGTGAATGGTACGTGTTGTGAAAGGTGGAACGGAGATCTGGATGGGCAGTGGCTAGAGCTGTGGAGGTGGCCGCAGCCATCGAAATGGCCGAGACAGTCTGCAGCTCCCCGAAAGGCCCCTGCTCACTAACATCTAAAGCCTGCTCATGTGTAATGGGTTCTATCCTCTTAAAAGGCATTTCATATTGTAAACGTTTCCAGAACTTAGAGTTCAACTTGTTGCATTTTGGTCCATGCCATTTAATAACTGTCAGGAGCTTGATGGTGTGCTTGAGAGCTTCCACCTCCTGGTAGTTCATAATTCCTCGTAGTTCACTGCACTCAATTAGTATCACTTTAATTTCTCCAGTCACAAGCATGTTTCGAAGTCTGGTCTCCAGCTCAAAGATGCTCCAGCCCCTTCTGACTACGTAATTTGGGGTCATGACAATAATCAGCCGCTTGCTTTGATCTACACACCTTGCCACATCTTCAATGTATGCTACAAAAGAGAACAGTGTTTATCAGAATGAGTAAATCAAATATTTTGTCTAGAAAGCCCTGGTAGGTTCTCTTTTACACATTAAATGAGAATTGTTGTTTGATAGGTAACACTTTGAGAAGATGAAAATAGCCAAGGGCCACTTTGGAGAGTATGGGCTTTGCTTCTCTCAAAGTTAGAAATATTTTTCCCAGGTACAAATCTCTCATTTGGTTTCTTTAAACGTCAAGGCTCATAAAATGAGATGCTTTACAGAATAATAGAAGTAGCTTCTCAGAGGTATCAAAAATTAAGCTTCATATGAACACATAATGACATTTCTTTCTTGAGAAACTGTCAGATACAATTTTTGAAGTAAAGAACCCAAAGTTAAAATTCTGCCTAAAAAATGATGACTACACAGAGAGACACAAGAATATGCACACTCTCAAATGAAAACGTTAACTTACTTCCAGTTGGGATTAAATCTCTATCTGGTATAAACAACTTATATCCATAATGCTTTTCAAGCATATCAGGTAGGATTTCAAGAGCAAAGCGTTCTTCTTCCCCAGTCTCCTGATTCCACTGGTCAGGATCCACTTTGGTGTATGATAAGTATGCGTCATAATCTTTATTGTCTGTCAAAAACATTACAGAGTAAAGGTGAAGTCACTACTCTACAAAGAAAACAATAGGACATGAAAACATTCACTTCTTTTTATAAACATCTCCAAATGTCCTGCTTCTGGGAGACCAAAGAAAGAAGCCTTCATTAATTTTCAGTAAGAATTCAATAATGACAAATATTCTGGAACTAATTTGGAGGTATAAGGGGTCACATTCCATTTATTGTTGTTGTTGTTGTGAAGACAGTAGGAGAAAAAATCAATGAAAAGAGCAATGAAATGTTAACTTCCAACATTTTTGATGCACAGATCATAGAGAATCTTGACTGCTTATAAAAGCCACATATTCGGATGGTATGCTCTTACTCTAAACAATCATACATTCACCTAATCCTGCTTTTGGTCATTTTACCCTGTTAAAAAAAGAGAAAGAAAACTGCACCTGTTTGACTGTGGAGGAATGACTTTTAGATTGTGTGCACTGTGCTGATTTTCTATTGGGAGAAAATAAAACCGAATTTGGAATAATTAATTTTTTATTGGGAGCCAGTTCTTGGATTTTGAAAGCTAGAATATTATTATACCAAATTATTACAAAAAACATATTGTTTTACTGATCTCCATTTATCTTACATGTAAAATATTGCCAAATTATTTTTCATCATGTTAATCAGTTTGACAATGAGAATAAAAAAGTACAATCTGAATAAATGAAACTTAGCTCTAAAATCTGATCTCTTCCCTCATTCTTCACACTTTTTACATGAGAACTCTTCAAATATTTGATGAGTGCTATTGTGCATTATCTTTATCTTAATTTTTTAACATAAGCATCCCAAATTTCTCATTTGTTGTTTCTAAGAATAAGAAGTCATGTATCTTCTGCATAGTCTCTCATTTGTCAATTTCCTCTTCTGAATGTGATATCAGGATTCATAATTCACCTCAATTCTAAATACTGTCAACATTCTGAGTTTATCCATATTAATATCCTTAGCCTCCTTTGTGCTTCCCTGATGACTGTCAGTGGATTACTTGATTATTAGATCAAGTAGAATTGAAATATCCCTAAATTTCAGAACAAAATGAACTTTGCATTTGGCATAGAAAATTTAAAACCTTTGGGGTATAAAATATCAAAGATAGAGGGACATCTTTTACTGTTGCTCGGGAGGCTTTGGGACACTCCTTTTGACTTCAGGGACACTAAAGCTCACTTCCAGACATCCATCCGTGTGTGTTCATTTTAGTAGTCTGATAATCCCTAGCTATCTAGAAGTTATTCTATGATCATAACTTGTTAGGGCAAACTCAGAAAATTGTTTACGGCACTGAAAATTAACACAGGTATATAAGAAGCTCACAACTCGGCTCTAGAATCCCTGGAAGAAAACTTTTAGCTATGAAATTTTCTTTAAACCAACTTTCAGGTAAAAAGAAAAAAAAAGGTTCAGAAAATAGTAATTATCCCAAACATGTCATATTTGGTATTTGGTATTTTCTTTATTCTTCAACCAGGATATAGCTGTACATATTACAAATAAAATTAAATTTTCACCAAAAATACTAATTATATTTGTTATAGAATATCTATGCACATGTGCCAGCTGTCTATAGTGGTACCATTTTGTTGATGTCAACACTTTAGTTGAGTCAGAAATAATAGAAAATAGCACATAATAAAGCTATTATGTAGTACCAGTTAATACTTAAATAAAAGTGTCCATTCATTATATATTCATGTGCCATTATCTATGAGATATAAAGCTTCCTTCACATTACTGGTCAGTAGTTTCCAGTCTAGTAGGAGATGTAAACAAGTCAAGTCAACAGCTCATTTCTAAGGGATAAACGTGTTGCTAAGAGTAGTATAGGGTCATGGGCCAAAGGGAGAACTCCCTAAACCAGACTGCAGATTGTAGAATTATTTCATGCATATACTATTTTCTTTCTGAGAGGTTGCTCTCTTCCAGTTTGCCACAAAAGTACTATAAAGTGTTGAAGTTTGCCCACATCTTGGATGTATAACAACTAGATTCTCATTCCTTGCCTTTTGTCTTCTCTAGGCTTAAAAATATTTGAAAACCAGATCAATCTGAATGCTGATATGAACAGAGCACTTATGACTCAGAAGAGATGTAAACAACTGGTCCACCAGCACTGGTAAGTTCCAGCTGGATATCACTTTTGCTTACATGACACTGTCTGTTTCTGGGTCCCCTGCCTCCTCCATGAACATCTTTTTTCTAACCCATAAATGCTGCCATTTCTCAAGATGTTTTCTGTGGTCTGCTTCTTTTCTCTCAGCCCATCTTCCCTCAAAAATCTCCTTTCCTCCTAAAACATCAATGATCACTTCTGTGTGGATGTCTCCCTAATTTAGATGTCCAATCTTGCTTTCTTTCTCATGAACTACCAACAGTCCCCGAATCCTACCTGTAACCTAGACCCCTTAATTTGGATGTGAGACACATGCTCACATTCAACATGCTCACAGTATAACAAGCTTCCCATCTCAAGCTCTCACCTCTTATTTCACTTTAATTTTAGTAACATAATAATC
Organism: Equus quagga; assembly: GCF_021613505.1. Lineage (NCBI taxonomy): Eukaryota > Metazoa > Chordata > Mammalia > Perissodactyla > Equidae > Equus > Equus quagga. The sequence continues at coordinate 99,043,186 of NC_060276.1, forward strand.
CTACTTCTTTAGTCTCCAAACTTCAGATGCATGTACCACTTACCCTTTTCATTACCAATGATCTCATAGGCATTCATTACTAAAAATCCTTTGGATTCTATTTCCATACTAGGTCAGGTCTTACTCATTTCTCAGCTGTTATAATTATATTTTAGTGGGTCTTCCCTCTCTACGTCCTTCTCCTTTTGGCCCATTCCACACAGAGTCACAAAATTTATCTTTCCAAACGTCACCACTGATTATGTTTATGGTAGCTTGAAAAATATTCATGGCTACCCATTATCAAAAGACCAGCAGCTAAATCTGCAGTTGGCTTCCTTCGAATTTGAGTCTCTGAGTTGGAGGTGATCTCTTTTTCCATGTATTATATTATTGTGCTCATATCTTATCTTCTTTCTTTGACTATAAGATCCTTGACTCAGATATGTGACTAGGACTTAGTAGATGCTCAGACATATCTGTTGATGAAGTGAATGAATAGCCTTTCATTTGGGCATCATATGATTTACATCTTACAGCCAATGTAGAGATTTTATCAAGACCTGGATCACTTCCTAGGAGAGATGGGTTTGGTAAAACACACTCCATGCTTCCTGGACTCCTCAAGGAATTACTAGGGGCTGTGGGGTCAAAGTTTAGCGAGGCTCCTTTGGAACAGTCTTGAATTATAGTTGCTCACTGTGACTCAAAGGAAGACCTTAGAGTCCCCATAAATTCCTCTGGAAAGTGACTTTCAGACTTGAGCTTGAATGACAAAAATCTGGAGGGCTTATTAAAATATAGACTGCTGGGCAAAGGTTTTCATTCAGTAGGTCTAGAATATGTCCTAAGAATTTGCATTTATAGCAAGCTCTCAGGTGATGCTGCTGCTGGTCCAGGGACCACACTTTGAGGAACTCTGCTCTACAACAGGGTACAGGCATCCAGAAGTCTCAAAGGCATGAAAGACTGCAGTCGGCTACCAGGTAATTGACCAGAGCACCACAAAACGTAAACACTGCAGCCTCAACTCATGATAAGTGGTCACTATAATTATAGGGTATGTACTCTAAATAAAATAGCTGAAGATCCACACTTTCATAAAAAAGGGGATAGATTTTTGCCTAGACTAATATATATGGTAACCATATTAAGCTTAAATGAACCCCAGGAATCTGTGCTATGGCCTCAGTCAGTTTCCTATCTCTTTATGTCATCTGGACGAATTTGTAGCATTTAAGATAATATCTCTCAGATAAAAAGGAATTGGTCACATGAGATTATCCTGGTAGTAAATGTGGCTAAAAATCCCCTTGTGAACATCTGCAGCAGCATCCTCAAATCAGTGGGATACCTGATTGATATTTAATTCCTCTCTTTCCCCCAGAGTTTATGTCAGTGCAGTAATGGGGTAGGCATTTATTTACCACCAGAAGTAAACCCCTGACTTGAAAGTAATCAGACTGAAAACACCATGCCAGATAACCATACTAAATTCAGCAATGTTTTCTGACTCGAAATCATATGGATTCTAAGGTTTCTTCCTTTTTCCTCAATTATCAGCTGAATATGAACTTTGGGTAATATCTCTTATATTGGTTTTTAAATATCTATAAGAACATATATTAGCTAATCTTAATGTGTAAGAGCTTCATGTGACTGAAGAAAATGAAAAATTGACAATTTCATAACCAGAGAAAAAACAAAATTATGCTCGGATTTTTAAAGGATAGGTTTGTGATATTTTAAATTCAACTTAAGTTTATAAACAGCTTAAAAGTAGTTAGTCATAACAGGGTAGTACAAGAGTATATTTCTTATTCTGAACTTTACTCTCTAAATTTTATTTTCTGTAATTTAAACTCTCAAGTATAATTCTGTTCACAGCAGAGATGGAAAATAGCTGGTATACACACTCGTTGTAATAATCGTAATAAACTCAATAATAGTCATCGATTTACTCTTTCCGTGACTTTCAAGAGATTCTAACTGCCACGTCCCACAAAAAATGAAAAACAGGAGTGAGGTCAGCAAGATAGTCAAATAAGACATCCCTTGCATGTATCTTCAGCCATGGTCCAGAGCCAGTCCTGTCCGCTCAGAGACTCATCCAGGGACCAGGCAGGAGCCCTCCCAGGGACCTGGTGGGAGCCACACCCATCCACACACCTGGTAATAGGCCTGCTGATTGAGGACCCAACTGTGGACCCTGAAGCAGACATTGTCTAAGCACTATCCTACTGAATAAGGTACTAGAGGAAGTCCCATCCATCCAGGGATTAGAAAGGATTCTTGCCTGCCTGAGTCCCTGGTAACAAGCCTGGCAAACATGGACCTCACCGCAGACCCAGCAACAGCCTAAAAACTGGCTCCAACCCACATGACCAATTCTGGAGGTAATCCCATTGGCTTGGAGAAAAGACAGGAGAAGAACTTTATCTGCTAAATCAGTCTGTAAAGACTAGAAGAGGTGTTTGCACCTTCAAATGCACAGACATGAGTGCAAGGGTACATCGATCAAGAAGAATAAGGCAAAGATGACATCACCAAAGGAAACTTAAAAAGCTCTAGCAACCAACCCCAAAGAAATGGAGATCTACAATTTTTCTGACAAAGAATTCAAAATAATCATCTTACAGAAACTCAATGGAATGCAGAAGAACACAGATAGACAATTTAACAAAATCAGGAAAACAATGCATGAACAAAATGTGAAGTTAATAAAGAAATAGAAATAATAACAAAGAATCAAACATAAATCCTGGAGTGGAAGAATATAATGATAGAAGTAAAAAAATCAATAGACAGCTTCAACAACAAATTTCATCATGTAGAGAAAGAATTAGAGAACTTAAAGACAGATCATTTGAAATTTGACAGAGGAACAAAAAGAAAAAAAAATGAAATAAGCCTATGTGAATTATGGGACATCATCCAGCACACTAACGTTCACATCATGGGAGTTCCAGAAAAAGAAAGAGAGAAGGGGGCAGAGAGCTTATTTCAAGAAATGATAGCTGAAAACTCCTCAAATCTTGGGAGTGAGATGGGCTTCCAGGTATGGGAAGCTGAAAGGACCCCAAGAAAGATGAAACCAAAGAAGATTACTCTGAGACACGTTATAATCAAAAGGTTAAAAGTCAAAGACAAAGAGAAAATTTTGAAAACAGCAAGATAAAAATGACTCATCACACACAAGGGAAGACCCAAAAGTCTATCAGTGGATTTCTCCACAGACATCTTGCAAGCCAGGAGAGAATGGGATGATATGCTCAAAATGATGAAAGAAAAAATTGCCAACCAAGAATACTATATTCAGAAAAACTGTCCTTCAGAAATCAGGGAGCGATAAAAAAATTCCCAGACAACCTAAAGCTAAAGGAGTTCATCACCACTAGACCTGCCTTAAATGAAATGCTGAAGAAAATTCTTCAAGTTGAAATGAAAAGACACTAAGTAACAACATGAAAACATATAAAAATATGAAACTGAATGGTAAAGGTAAACATACAGTTAAATTCAGAATACCCTAATACTGTACTGGTGATGTGTAAATCACTTTTATCTCTAGTATAGAAGTTCAAAAAAATATTAAAAATAACTATATCTACAATAATTTATTAATAGATACACAATATAAAAAGATGTAAAGTAGGACAGAAATAGCATAAAATACAGGGAAGAAAGTAAAAGTCTAGAGTTTTTGTATGCAGTTGAAGGTAAGTTGTCATCAACTTAAAATAGACTGCTATATCTATATGATGTTTTTAGTAATTTTCATGGTAACCACAAAGAAAAAACCTCTAGTAGATACACAAAAATAAAAAGAAAGGAATTAAAGCATTGTGGATAAAATCACAAAGCAAGACAGCAAGAGAGAAAGAAAGGGAACAAGGAGCTAAAAAACACTCAGAAAACAATTAACAAAATGACAATAGTAAGTCTTTATCCAAAAATAATTACTTTAAATGTAAATAGACTAAATTCTCCAATCGAAATATAAAAAGTGGTTGAATGGATAAAAAAAAATAAGATCCAATTATATGCTTCCTACAAGAGACTCATTTTAAATTTAAGGACACAAATAGGCTGAAAGTGAAAGAATGAAAAAGATATTCCATGCAAATGGTAACTAAAAGAGTGGTTATATTTATATTAGATTAAATCGATTTTCAGTGCGGGTCACAAGAGACAAAGAAGGTCACTAAATTGTGATAAAGGGCTCAATTCATCAAGAGGATCTAACAATTGTAAATTTATATGCACTCAATATCATAGAATCTAAATATTTAATGTAAATGGTAAAAAAAAACTGAAGAAAAAGTAGATAGTAATATAATAATAGTAGTGGCCTTCAATATTGGACAGACTATCAAGATAGAAAATTAATAAGAAAAGAGTGGACCTGAATAACTCTATAGACCAAATGGACCTAAAAGACGTACAGAATACCCACACAAAATTGGCAAAATACATGTTCTTCTCAAGTGCACATGAACATTCTTCAGGATAGATCATATGTTTGGCCACAAAACAAGCCTTAACAAATTTATTAAGACTGAAATCATACCAAATATCTTTTCTGACCACAATTATATGAAACTAGAAATCAATAACTGGATGAAAATGGAAAAAATTCACAAATACATGGAAACTAAACAACACATTCTTGAACGATTGATGAGTCAAAGGAGAAAGTAAAAGGGAAACCAGAAAGTATCTTGAGACAAATGAAAAAGGAAATACAACATACCAAAACTTATGGGATGCAGCAAAAGCAGTTCTAAGAGGAAAATTTATAGTGATAAATGCCTATGTTAAGAGAAAAGAATGATATTAAATAAACAATCTAACTTTATACTTCAAGAAATTAGAAAAAGATGAACAATCTAAGGCCAAAGTTAGTAGAAGAAAAGAAATAATAAAGATTAGAATTGAAATAAATGAAATAGAGACAAGAGAGATAATAGGGGAAAAAAACTTAGGGAAAAAGCTCCATGACATTGGTCTTGGCAACAATTTTTCGGACATAACATAAAAAGCACAAGGAACAAAATAAAAAATAAACAAGTAGGACTACAGTAAACTAAAAAGCACCTGCACAGCAAGAGAAACAGTCAACAAAATGAAGAGGCGACCTATGGAATGGGAGAAAATATTTGCAAATCATATATCAGATAAGGGGAAGGTTAATATCCAAAATATATAAGGAACTCATACAACTCAATAGCAAAAAGATTATTCAATTAAAATAATTCAGGACCTAAATAGACATTTTTCCAGAGAAGACATACCAATGATGGATAGGTACGTGAAAAGATGTTCAACATCACTAATCAACAGGGAAATGTAAATCAAAACTGCAATGAGCTATCATCTCATACCTTAGAATGGCTATTATTAAAAAAACAAAAGATAAGCATTGGTGAGGATGTGGAGAAAAGAAAAAACCCTTGTTCACTGTTGGTGGGAATGTAAATTAGTGAAGTCACTATGGAAAATAGAATGGAGGTTCTTCAAGAATTAAAAATAGAACTAGCATATGATCCAGCAATCCCACATCTGGGTAGATGTCTGAAGGAAATAAAATTACTATCTCTAAGAGATATCTGTACCCCAATGCTCATTGCAGCATTATTCAAAATAGCCAAGACATGGAAACAATCTAAGTGTCCATAGACAGATGACTGGATAAAGAAAATGTGGTGTACACACATACACACACACACACACACACACACACACACACATACACACAAAATGGAATATTATTCAGCCACAAAAATGAAGGAAATCCTGTATTTTGTGACAACTTGGATGGACCTTGAGGTCAGACAGAGATAGATAAATATTATATGATCTCACTTATATGTAGAATCAAAAAAGCTGAACTCATAGAAATAGAGTAGAATGGTGGTTGCCAGGGACTAGGGGGTGGGGGAAAGGGAGAGATGTTGGTCAGAGCATATAAACTTCCAGCTATAAGATGAATAAGTTCTGGGGATCTAATGTACAGCATGTTGATTATAGTTAACAATAATGTATTACATACTTGAAAGTTGCTGAGAGAGTAGATCTTAAATGTTCTTACTACAAAAATAATAGTAGTCATGTGAGGTGATGGATGGGTAAAATAACCTTATTGTGATAATTATTTCTCAATATATACATGTATCAAATCATCATGTTGTACATCCTAAACTTACACAATTTTATATGTCAATTATATCTTAATAAAGCTGGGTGGAAAAATGAAAAACAAAAAAAAACCCAAGATCCAATCAACTAGTTGTTTTGTTACTTGAAGTCAAACAACTGGTCTAGAAGAACCTTCTCCTTCAATTGACTGAATTAACTACTATATTTTAATTTAAAAATACATTTGAGTAGGGGAAAAGAAGTTTGGACTCTGTAGAGTTAAGAAATAAAAATATGAATTTAAAATATTTTTAAGGAATGTTGATGAGGGGGGAAAATATGGAACTGTGTATCAGGAATGAAAAATGATAAATATTTTTCTCTTTGACATATGAGGGGATATTAGTCAATGTTCTTTAGAAGTATTGAGAAGCCAAAGGATCCATGGATTTTTTTAGAACAACATAACTTTTAAGAAAATGTAGACTGAAGACTCCCTTTTCAAGATGAAAGTGGTGATTATATTGGATCTGGGCTAGGAAAAGATTTACTGTCAATATAAATGGCTTGAGATTGACGTTCAGGTCTTTGGGAGTTTTTAACCTTTAAATACCTATTGAATAGTTGTCAGATGTTATTGGCAGCTGACCATTTATTTTTTATTATTCTCAAATATTTATGTCACATACGTGAGAGTGACTAGTGACAGAGGCCATCATTCAGCAAATGGGTTACCAAAATGAGACTGGAGGAGGACTTGATGAATTGTGCATTTCACCTTAAAAGGTGATTTTCTACGTTTGCATGTGGCATATTAGCACAGAAACACATGATCATTAAAAAATTAGCATTGATATAATTTGAATAAATGTTTTTTAAAAATTTAAGCCACATTTCTTTCTTGTGTCTCAGATTTGCCTTCATATATTTCCTCACATTTCCAAGATATAATTTTTCAATAAAAAACTCTGTAGAAATAGATGATATACCTTTGAATAAATAAACATTAGGTATATAATCTTAATATATAGGTTTTATGATTATTGATGTGATTTTTTAAATAAATTTCACTTTTTATTTCAATTTTGTCATGGCAACACTTGGCAATTGGTATTCTAAAATAAAGCTGCTTGAGGGGCTGGCCTCATGGCCTGGTGGTTAAGTTTGGCGTGCTCCACTTCCACAGCCCGGGTTCGGTTCCCAGGCATAGACCTACACTACTCATCGGTGCTATGCTGTGGCAGCAACCCACATACAAAATACAGGAAGATTGGCACAGATGTTAGCCCAGGGCGAATCTTCCTCAAGCAAAAAGAGGAAGCTTGGCAACAGATGTTAGCTCAAGGCAAACCTTCCTCAGCAAAAAATAATAATAATAATAATAAAGCTGCTTAAGTTTTACACTTTGAAATTTTTACAATATTGTTGTAGTTTACATGTTTTGTTATTTGGTACTTTTCTGGTCTATTTAAATCAATAAAGTCTCAAACACCAAAATGTGGCACTAATTAAAACATACATGGTGTGATATAGTGAAGAAAAAATCAGCAGCTAAACTCAAATCTTGACTGCCATTAATTTTTATTTTACTCATTTAAGACTATGTTTCCTGATCTATAGAATAGCACCTTCTTAAAGAAGAGGTCTAGAATTAAATGAGCCCCTACCATGCAGCAAAATGCCTGGTCCAAAGGAGGCATTTAATAGATATTAATTTCCTTCCCTCACATTCTTAAGAGGTCAGTGGACAGCATAGATGTTTGAGATCTTAAGAGGGTAAGAATTAGCAAAGTGGTATAAGGAGCACAGGATTTGGGATAAGAAGGCTTGATTCTTACCACTTAACAGCTTATGACTAGGCAAGTTGTATACCAAAATCAACTACAGGTCTCTCCTTCTGGAATTCAAAAACATGTTCCAGATTGTTCATGTGCATGCAAATTATCTAATCACCACCACCAAAAAAACCCTCCAAAACAAAACCAAAAACAAGTTCTATAGGGTTTCTAAATGATTTACAGAAGTACTGTGTTTCACTGATGGACACGAGGACAATAATTCCTGAAAATCTTAATAGTCAATAACCTTGTAATTGAAGGAGAAAGAAAAATAAATTCTATGACCTAAGATTGCATACATACCAATTTGTTTCATATGCCTGAAATGGAGCAGATGTTCACATTTTCCAAAGGTGGGGGTTGGAGATTATAAAACTTTGCTCTAACTCATTTTTTTCCAATACCTGTAATAGATCTTAAAGTAGAACCAGAGATCTCTTTCTTCATTTTTAAAATAGGAATCGTATTAGCAATTATAGTGTTCTTATAAGCTTGCTCTGCCATCATTATGAGTTAGCTTGCCCCTCATACCCTATAGTCAGAGCGATGAAAACAAAACAGTTTGCACTCTGAGAAAAACAAACATACACTCACCCTGTCTAGCCCTAGATCCTCCCCGCAAAATGAAGCCTTAAGCCTATTCCCATAAGTTACTCCCTAAAGAAAACTTATGCAGTACCTTACCGACATCTACCAATATGATAATCATGTAAGAGAGCTGCTGTTTGCTGTTTTCTCCTATTAATAGATCACCTATAACTTTACGACCTTGTTTTTCTTTAAATATCTGTCATATTTTTTATTTGAAGAGCCAGTTCTAAAATGTAGACATCTTTGCAAAATTTTGGAAGTAACAATTCTTTTCATCATGACTTTGTCTTTGGGCCTTCCTTTCACAGAAAGAAATAAATGAGATAAGGAATCTTGAATCCACAATGCTCTACAAGTAGTAAGCATTCACTAGTAAGCGCTCATTACTCAAAGTGAAAAGGGCTATAATAATGATGTGTCTGAAGTGCCATTTTAGTAAAGAGTAAGGAGAAAATAACTAGACCTTGGGATTACGAGAGAAATTTTTGTAAGTTAAGGGGAAAATATGAACTGTGTATGAGCGAGAGAAAGAGAGAAAAAGAGAGAAGGGAGGGAGGAGAGACAAGAAGGAAGAAGGAATGACTATCTTTACACAAGCTTTTAGACAAAAGGGGACAGGAAACCCCAGGCAGAGGCATGGAGGAGCAAAGGAGTCTGATGTTGTTCCGATAACGGTATTTTCTTTGTAACTATTCCAGCAAAGATGATGGGACAGTGTGTCAGTATAAGTTCTGCTCTAGAGACAGTAGGGTGCCTTCATCAGGATGGCCAGCTAGCATTTAATTAGAATAAAGCAACACTCCAGAGGCAGCCACTACAAGTACTTCAACCATCTTTATTTCTGATCAAAAGTAGATGCTTCAGTAATTAGCACCACGGATGTTAGACATCAAGTTTCATAGTGGCTTTTTACTAAGTATAATGGATCTTGGAAATGGACCCTCCATGGTGAAATCGATGCTATTCAAGATATATGGATTACTTCACATAATTTAGAGATGAATCCCACTCCTACAAGTATCTAGTGGGGCCAGTGGCCTGCCCCCTAAGGGAAACTGTTCCAAGTTTGATTCCAAAACAGGCCTGTGTTTTGATAAAGAATATTCTTAGATGTCATTAGATGGTTAGCTTAATACTGCCACTGGAATATTGTCACCTTTGCCTCAGGGAAAACTTTGTTGTAAAGTTTTTGGGGAACATACACACACACACATTCATATGACAGAGAACTGGAACTTCTTCAAGTTTATAGGATGGGTTACATCCTTGTTTGTTAATAAGTGTATATGAAATAGAATTTGTCCAAGTTTTCTTTCATTATACTATGGAATCAAGGTGGGGGAGTTAACCTTCTCCTACCCCTAACCATTATAGTTACCTCATTTACCCAAAAAGACCTGAGAATCATGCAGGACTGCATTGTCTTAGGTTAGTTCTCAACAGCTGTGTTTGTCCAAAGGCCAGCATCTCATTCCAACTAGAACTCTGCATAGTCAGATTCCACGGGCGTGGCAAGGCTGCAAATGTAAGTTGGGCCCTTTGACAGCAAGTGCTTTCTTAGCTAAGAAGCCTGGACTTGCTCTGGAAGGTAACACAGAGGTATGCTGTTTTTCAGAGAATCACAGTAAATTTGTACTTAGAAAGAGAAGTCTGGCTCATTATGGAGGATAAAATGGAGGAATAGAGAATGAGGCCAAGAAGCTGGTGTAGGGGGCTCGAATGAGGCAATTGCAATTAAGAGTGAGGAAAAAGTCTATTTTCAAGAGGTACAATTAACTGATCATGATGAGTAATTGGAAGTGGCAGGTGAGAAGAAAGTGAAGCAAAGGAGGTAGCGGATGTTACAAAGAATTGAGATGGAAAATGGAGGATGACATGGAATGAGTGTAGGAGGTGAGGGATTTAAAAGCTGGGTTTGGGACCTATAACAGTGGAAATAACCAATATGTTACTAGAAAAAATGATACTAAAACAAGAGAACTTGGAGAAGGACTTTTAGATTTAGGAGTTATTTGTGCATAAATGCAATTGAAGATAGGGTTGTAAATATGATCCAAAAAGGTGAGTGTTGCAGAATTAGAAGAGAAGTGCTAAGACCTGAGTCCAGGGAAAACAATAAAATGTAAGGTTATGCAACAGAGGAGTGATGTGAAAAAACCAAGAGAGCAAAGCATCAATATGTTCTATCTTGGAAAAATAGAACGCTTCTGATATAGAACCAATATAGTTGGGTAATGCCGATTGTAATGACTTGAAAGGAACTGGGTAAATATGTCCCTGATGCCAAATACTCCATCTCCCACTCTGATATGATGGCTGAAATTCTTGGGATTTGGAGTCCTTTAGACCTGGTTTTAAATTATGTCTTTCTAGTTGTGTGATTCTCTGAGTATCAATAACGTAATCAACAAAGCATTTGTCATTTAATAAATATTCAATAAATGGCTAATGAATCTGTTATCATATCACAAATAGTAACACATTATTTCAAAATATTCGCTAAACTTTCTTTCCCTGTTCTTCTTCACACTCTGTCTTTCCTTACCTCTAAGAATATTTTATGTATTCCCCTTTCAGGGGAGGTATGTGGTGGCCAAGAATAAAGAAGACATTGCTCAGCTTTGACTTCCAAAGTACATTTTTTTTAAAGCCAAGTCAAGAACATGGGGCCTCTTCTTAACAGTTCTCTCTTCTTTCGAAGAAGAAAGGCCTTGTGGAAGAGTTAAGAATGGGGATTTTATGACGTCAGTGAAATTTTCCAGCACTGGAAGAGTAGATAATTATCCAACTATGATAGCACGTGGAAGGATCTAAGGGGATGTGACTAAGCTGCAGAGGCATCTAAACCATGTTCTACTATTCAGAACACGTCAAATTGGGTAAAATCATATCATTCATAACACAAAATAAACATTCAAAATAGGGTTAACAGATAAAGTGAGACCTGTTTATGTAATCTGCTTTTGCAAATATCTTCTACTGTGCTCATTGTGCAAACAACAGCAGATCTTTAGAGTATACTGAACATATAAATTTTTAAAAGGTAAAAAATAATAGAGACTCAGTGTTCAATAAAATAAAGGCTTTGAAAAGAGACCTATTTTCAAGTCCCATCTTGGCCACTTATAGTAATACTTGCGTTATCTTCTTCCATAAGTTATTTAACCTCTGGGAGCCTCAATTGCCTTATCAGTAAAATGGAGATTATAACATTGATCTCAGAATTTTTTGAGGCTTATTAACAAGAATGATTTTAAGAATGCCTGGCACTTTGCTTGGCACTCTTTCAACGATAGCTCTGACATTGGCTATTTTCTCACATTTCTTTGAAGCAGTAGCAAAAAATTTTAATAATTTGTATCAACAGGCAGGAAAGTTAGAAACAAAGAACAAATAGGCAAGTAAGCACTTAAAAGTTAAAAAAAAAGTTGCTGCAGCACAAACTTCACCCTAACGAGAAGAGAAGAAAGGTTAAACAGAGAGGAGTGTTAAGGATGCTAAACAAACTGCTCCTCTTCACATAAGTCTGACAACCTACAGTTCTACTTGTGGATTTATTCCAGAGGACCCTGGAAATGTGGTAACATGGGCAACTGCTTCATTTTTCTTTCTACTATTTAATGCAAACTGACAGTCAATGAAAAAAATTAGTTTATAAATATGCTCGAGAAACCTTTACCATCTGCACCATTCATTGTCAGTTTACATATGCTTCCTATATTGCACATTTATCTTATGTATGAATAACTTTCAAATGACCAAAAAAGGAAAAAAACTTAAGTCCTTTAATGGGTGGTTTAGGGAACTCAATTTTAAGGACCTCAAGTTCCTCTTAAATTGTACACATATTCATGACTGACCAGAGACAAATAATAATCAAAATTTCTATGAAAATATTATTTACTTGTCCAATTGGAGTAAAAATATTATTCATTATTATGAAAACAATGTACTTGTGCACTTTCCTATCTATTGGTCCACACTTGGAGTAAAAATTAGCCTGTCTAAATATAGCTAAATAAACAGGATTGAAAAGACTGTGGGATGAATTCTAAAATACTTGGTACGGTTTATTATAACTGATCAGTCTACACTAGGAACAAATTGAGATTCATTTCAAACTACTGGGCCAGGGAACACAATTAAAAGAGACACTCCTTACCTATAGGAAAGTAAAGCTGGGCTTTCAGTACTGATTACAAGGTAAGAGAAAATGAACACTCTGATAGCATTGCAATCAGTGTTTGTAATTCACAAGTGCTGTTTGGAATACGAATGTTAAAAAGGTAGGTGCTGCTTTACAATTTTTAGAGAAAAATACCTATTGCCTCCAAAGCATCACACATATAGTTCCATATAAAAGATAGATTTACAAACTGAACATTGAAAGATTATAAGATCTGCTGCCATTGGTTATACAGGTAACTTTTCTTTCCCGTCAATAAAACAAAGGCAGGAAGCAAATAAGAATATTCAGAAAGTACATTAAAAGAGGGAACTTATCTTACCCCCATCCAGCTCTTCAGCCCCAAAATGATTCCTGTAGAAGAGCATGATTTCTATCTTGTAACACTTGTAGATGGTCACCAAACAAACAAGCAGCAAAAGGATAGCACCAAGCCCTCCAGCAAGTTCAACTGTGTACATTAGCTCTAGAAAAGAAAATCGCAGGAGGGAATTATACCATATTCATATACAAAATCATAAATTTAACTTGATTTCACAGTTTTGTGGATGAGACCAGATGTGGGTAATGGATTAACACAACCTTTCGCTTTCTTCATGAGAATTTGACCTTTTGATAACTTTTTAGCTCTGTTTCCTTGGTAACCAGATAAGGTGGTATGTGATAACTATGTTGCTAAGCAACATTGCTTATGGTAAAAGTGAACCTATGTTGGTAGATTGCATTTGGACTGAAAGAATTATAAACACCTGATTGGAAACTATAATTTTGGGCTTGCCTGAGTGCAGCAACTCTTATTTATAAATATATCCCTTGTGGGAATCCTGCAAGTTATGCTTATTGGATTGATAAAGAAATATTGGTTCCTGTGGATATGAAGCTTTTAAGCTAGGATGGCTTTTGCACTCACCCATTGTGAATCTTGATCCTTCTCACCTGAGCTGTCACCTGGGGGTTGGGGCAGAGGGAAGGTGACGGGTCAAACTGCGCAGTTCCTGAGGGGAAGTATGCCTGAAGAGCATAGAAGGTTGAGTGGACTACCTGGTGAATGCTGTCCGCTGGCTTCTGCCAAGAACCATGACTCCTGTCCTATAGGTTTCTGAACAGAGTGGTGCCAATGTGGCCTACCACAGTCTTGGAGGCTAAATGCTTACTTGGGCTTAAGAAATAGGCTCCCTAGCGGATGTCACAGCAGAATATGTTGGTATTATTTTCCTTTCACTTAGCTACTCTAAATTATTTTTCTTTTTCTTTGTTTCCCTTTCACTAGGCATGTTACTACATTCTATCCAAAGGAGGAATTTTCTTGCCACTCACTGTATACAAGTTCTCTTTTTCCTATTGAATGTCTATATTACATGAAAAAATTATCAAGCTATTTTGGGGATAAAATATTTGCTTCTATTTTCTCCTTTAGAGCTCATGGACATTGTAACAAAATCAAGGTTATCGGTATTTAAACATTAAGCCAGAATGCACAGATTTTGAAACTCACTTTAACTAAGTGCTTGTGTATACATGTTGTCCTTGATCATCATAGTCCAAACACTGTTATTGGTGGGGAGCTATTGTTCCCTGCAGTTGACAACTACCTCGAAAAGTACTAGTTTCCTTAATCACCATTAAAGATGAATATTCTTGAAATTATGGCTCTAAAATAATGGTATTTTTGATTCCGTAATTTGAAATCCACCAATGGGTTAGCTAATTTTATAACATAGTCAACGTAGGCTTAGACTGAGAACTTTAAAATAATCTGTGGTTTTGCCATGACAATTACTCTTCTGTTACAAGATCACTCCTGAGATCTTGCAAAGAAGGTGAAATCATCATGGGTACAATGTAGTACCAGTGATAAATAATCTGAAAAGCGTGGCTATCATTTTCTCACAAGGACATTTTGTGTTTGTGTGTGTTTGCATGTGATGTCCCTTTTCCTGTGATAATTACAGAAAGGAACTCAGCCATATTTCTCATTATCTAGCCCTTCATTTCTAATTCAACAGTTTAATAAAAAACACATATAACTACTGTTTAATCAAGTGTATTTTTCTGCTCTTATTAAAATTAAATGGGAAATAGAAGAAAATCTTATTAAAAGTGATTGGACTTTATGAATTTAAGAAAGAAAAATAAAGTGAGTTATTAAATCTTTTAGAGTCTAAGTAAATTAATATGAATTGTGAAGTATTGAAAAGAACCTCCAGGAAATTTTTATATGTTGTATTTACAAATATCAGACAGCTTTATCTGCTGACTCTTATGAGGGACTATACAAGATAGCACTACAAAACTACCAGGAACAAAATATAAAATTCTCTTCAGTGTAATGTTTTTCCACTACTTTGTGAGCAGAAAGGATAAGGGGGTAGATAATTCTGTGGGGTGCCGTGAGTCTCGTTCTCTCATGGTATGAGTTATACTCCACCACGCTTAGAAGCCTGCATAAAACTCTAACTTATGCCCAGAGGCTAATTTATACACCAGAAAAACCTCATTTAAATTATACTGGATATGATGGGAGAGATGAGCATTTGGACTATGGTTTCTTTGAAGATTCATTCTGTTTTCTAATTTAATGCATTAAACACTTGGTATTCATCATTCTAAAATTTCTTGTGTGAGAAAAGAAATGGAAAAATAATGAAGAATGCTTAACTCACACTCTCAAACATTGCTAGTGGAAGTGTCCAACAGTACTACTATATTAGAAAATTTAGGGTAGTTTCTAATAAAGTTAAATATGAATCTACTGTATGGCTAACAATTACACTCCTAAGTGTTCACCCAAAGGAAACATAAGCAGATGTCCACATGGAGGCTTGTACAAGAATATTTAGTCTTAGTCATAGTAGCCACAACTGGAAACAACCCAAATGTTCATTAACAGGAGATAATGAATAAGCTGTTGTGTGTCCATATGATAGAATATATTCGGCAGTAAAAAGAATCAACTACTGACACATGAGTGAATCTCACAAAATTATGTTAGGTGAAGGAAGCTAGACAAAGTAATACTGTCTGTATAATTCTATTTAAAGGAAGTCCAAGATCAGGCCAAAATAAAACATAGTGATAGAAATTGCAAAATAGATGCTTTGGGGATGGGTGACAGGAAAATTTAGTGGAAGGGGACAAGAGGGAATTTTCTGGGGTAAAAGAAATGTTATGTATTTTTTCAGGTGTGGATACACGAGTATATCATTTGTCGAAACTCATTGAGCTGAACACTTAAGATCTATGCATTTTACATTATGATAATCATACTCCAATTTTTAAAAAAAATTTGATTTTTTAAAAAACAGCCATTATAAGTTTTAACTCAAGGCCTATGTGGGGAGAAGCTATAAAGAAAGCTGGGAGGCAGGACAACTGCTCTGCTGTAGAAAACTTCCCAGGCGTGTAATGGTTCTTCTATGTTACCCCAAGCACACTCTTCGCTTCTGGAGGCATGGCACCGGGCCTGGGCATCCAGCATGCCTTACACGCCCCTACCTAGTTGAATAGCTTTTGAAACAATCAAAAACTGTGCCAGAAACGTAATCTTATTAAATCAATAAGGAGGATTCTCATTTTCTTCAGATAGTATTTAAATACTGGTCTTTATACACATTTTTTTAACTTTTAAAAATTGAATATGTATAAATTAGAGAAAAATTATATGAAAGTAAGTCATTATTTTTTCAAAAGTAATTGCTCAAATGTGAATTTTTCCCATTGCTAGATGACATGAGTCACTCAAAAAATTATATATACTACCTTGAATACACTATTTACTAGGCCAATCAATCATATCGTCTGAAATGTAATGAGAAAAAGAGAGCAGGGTTGATGTAGCTTAGCAATTACAGAAATGATCTTGCGTCACATGAATACCTCCTTTAAGATACAAACATATGAAAAGTTATATATACGTAGAATATGAGCAATAAGCAAGAAGAAGTCTTCTGAGCCATATGATAGTCATTTACTAATAATAGGGACACCAAAAACTGGTCCGAAGAAACAGCATTTATAAGGAGCTAACATCCTGGGATCCTGAGAGTATCTCAGCTTTTCCCCAGATACTTCTGGAGTATTACATGCGGAAGCATGGTGTTCTTAGAATGTCTTGGAAGTCAGAAAAGAAATGTATCTTTCCCCACACTACACACACCAATGCCTTCTCTTCAGTTACTACATTATTTTTATGCAAGAATAATTTACATGCCTTCATATTATAAATGTGTACAGGTTAAAAATTTCTCCATTTGATTTGTTATTCACATTGGTTTATACAGCATGTGTAAACTCTCCCAAAGAAAACAGGGTATTAGATTTAGTTTCCACATTCTTTTGCTCCAAGCTGGATACATTCATTAATATGAGTGCTACCCATTATTACTTACACATTGGGTCAGGACAAAATTACTAGGGGTTAAATTCTGTTACAGTTCAAAGAAATGATTTGGGCCCACTGCTGTATTTTATCTTTACATTACAATGTGAATGGCATTTTCTCTCTGAAATGGGATCTGCTTTTCAGCTCAAGTTCAAGTTGCCTGGAGTGGCAGCATTTAAAAAGCAAAAAGATTCCATTTCAGCACACTTCAACATCAGAGGATGGAAAGAGAAAGTGCAGACCTTTTAAAATCTGTTTAGCCTTTATGTTATTTTGTTAAAATGACAGACTCTGTCCCCTTTAAGAAACTGAGACCGAATATTGAAAATTGTAAAGCAAAATCGCTAGGCAAAACCTAAGGGAAACTGGTATTTGGTTAAACACAACAAATGAACAAGTGCCAAAGAGTTACATTTAAGGGCACCAGCAGTCATTTAGTTACAGACAATTAACAATAGTCCTTGGAAAGCTTCAGTATGGGCTAAGGGAAAATACATTGATTATTGCTGCAGTAGTAGACTGCTTTTGGAATAAATTGCTTCAATTTAAAACTAGATTTGCTACAAGCATTTTGAGCAATGACTACAATTTTTTCTTATCAAGACAGTTGGACCAAGTAACACTTTAAAAGAAACAGCTAATTAAAATAAAGCACATGCCATCTCTTAGTATATTCGATTACATTGAAAATAATAAATGCATTTGGTTTACACTCATCTTGCTGCAATTACCTAGTGTATTTTGGGATCCTATTTTTTTTTATTGGCCTGTACCTGGTACTGTTTGCAAACTTTTTCTGCTAGATATCTTTGAAGAGGGAAAGGTGTTAACAAAGTTAAATCAAAGTTTATATGTGTTTTTGAACTCCTCTCTTGGACTTTTCATTTTGTCTCTCTCTCTATTTATATATATAATCTCGTTTAAAGTATAACTGAAGATTTTAGGTGGCTTATTCTTATAGAGTTCATCCTAAAATTGCCTCATTCATTATGTAAAGTCCTTTGAAATGCTCTGCCCTGATTTATATGCAGTAAAATGCAAGTTTGTGGGGGAAATGCATGATAGACAATATAATGATCCCAGTTTATTCATTAGCCTCACCAAGTATATTTCTTCTTTCTTATTGTGTTATAAAGAGCTAAACTTTATAAGGATTTATCCATCCACATAAATTCATATGCATATTTATTTCTCTGGAGCAGTATAACTTATTTGTTCCTGGCAGGAGGATAATTATGCTCAGCCTACAAAGATATTCAATTCAATTCTACAATACATCAACGCAATTTAGAAGCAGTTATAATTTTTTTTTGGTAACACATTAAGAAGCTGAATTGCTATTCACATAATAGCAAGAAAATGTTTTGGGAGAGTATAAACTAGTATGTAAAGATAGCAGTTTTGCTCTTGCAAAAGTGCTTTTCGGAACAAGGCAGAGTATACCAAAATAATAATAATAACAATAATAATAATAATAATAATAATAATAATAATAAGGAAAATGGTCTCTGAATGTAGCAGCTTGATCTGTGCCACCAACCACTGGGGCAAAAGATTACCTTCACAGTAGTTTATTTTGCCATTTTGGAAAGAGGTTTTCATCCAAAGTATCAAATTAATTTTAACTTACTTCCAATCAGAATGCAAATATGGTTGTTGGCTAAGACCCATCATTAGAGCCTACTTAGACTAAGCTCCCACAAGCCCTTGGAACTGAATGAAATGAAAAATAAAATAAAAGACTAGAAGAAAAAAATGGACCATTCTCTATACAGTTTGCTACAGCCTACCATTGGAATGTGCTTTTCCTCTTCCCAACCAGACAGGAAGGGTGTTAAGTTTTGTTTTGCTTTTTTCCTATTAAGTAGAGAATACTCATAAGTGGTATGTGTTAAAGGACAAGTTAAAGTGAATAATGACAGCAATTGAATAAAACATGAATCCATGAGTACATATCAATTATAAACAAATTAATAAAAAGGAAAGCTCTCCTTAGAGAAGAATGCCAATTGGTAAATGTAGAAGGAATGATAAAGTCAGAAATCACTATTTTTCTGCCATCCTGATAATAATTGATTCAGGCAAGAATTATCAACAGAAGCTAAAATTATTGAATGAAAGATTGATGAGGCAGGATATTCACACTGTCTTAAAGTAACTCCCCACTGATTATTTATTCATGATTAAAGGAAAAATGGATATCATCTTAAGGAAGTGACCAAAATTAACATCACTAGTAATGGGGCAAACTGACATCATTTACCTCCTGATGTGATGCATTAAAAAAGCACAATATCATTTATGCAGTATCCCAGCCACGAATAGGTAAATATCCAAAAAAGGAGGAAACATCAGGCAAATTCAAACTGAGGGACATTCTATAAAAAATAAAATCTTCTACTCTTCAAAAATGTCAATGCCTTGAAAGACAAAGACAGGCTGAGGAACCATGCCAGATTAAAAGACACTAAAAAGTATTGACAACTAAATGCAATGTGTAATCCTGGATGGGAAATATGGTATAAAGGATATTATTGGGACAATCTTTGAAATGTGAATATAGACTATATATTAGATAACTGTATTCTATCATTTTCAATTTTCCTGAATTTGATGACTATACTCTGGTTTTGTAAGGAAATATCCTTGTTTTTAGGAGATTCACACTGAAGAATTTAGTCATGATGTCAACAATTTACTCTCACGTGGTTTAGCAATAATGTGTTGTGTGTTTGTATACATAGTGTAGCCCTATCTTTTTATTTACCCCTCTAGGCAAAGAGAGATAAGGCAAATGTGGGAAAATGTTAATAATTGGTGAATGTAGTTGAAGAGGATATATGGAAATTTACTGTACTATTGCAGCTTTTTTTCAAAATAAAAAATTAAAAAATAAAGGTCAAAGGGGAAGATCACATTATTGCAAGTGTTATAATTAAAGTGTATTTTGGGTAATTACTTTTGGGTTAAAATTTTATTATTTACAGCTATTCTAAAGTAATCTGTACAAAGGCTTCAGTTTAATCTTCCAAAAACACATCCTCACCTTGGAGTTTTCTTAAGTAATTGTTAGCTGATCTACATTGCTCATGGAAGAGGCATTCAAGGTCCTTCCCTTCTTTAATGAAGCACCTGATTAACCTCCAGCCAGACTCATCCTCCCAATGTGAACTGAATTTGACATGTATTTTCCCAATTCTGTACCAACCTAGAACTTCTCTTTTCCATTTATCAAAACTCTACCAATCCTTCAAGGCAAGGCTAGGATCTGTACTTTCAATGAAGCTTTAAATCCATCCAAAACTGATTTGTCTCTTTAGAACGTGTATTTTCTGTAACTTTTTTGGTGATTTACCATATTGCATTATATCATTTAGTTTTGTTTATGGCTCGACATTATAAACAATTGCTTTACCTTAGGACCTTTGCTCTGGCTGTTCTCTCTGACTGGAATGTTCCTCCCCCACATTTCTACATGCCTCCCTCTTTCCTTCTTTAAGTCTTTGCTTAAAAGACACTCTTAATTTGGTCCACTGACCCCTCATTCCAAGTCACAAACCTGTAGCTGAAAGTTGCATCCACTTTTCTTTCTCTATTCTTTCCTATAGCATTTATCACTATATAACATAATATTTAATTTTCTAATTAATAAGTTTATTGTTGTTTATTGTCTGTCTCCTCCCACTGAAATTTAAATTCCATCAGGGCAAGGGTTATTTTGTCTATTTTGTTCATATTTTTAATTGACCTATCTCAAGTGCCTTGAAAACTATCTGACACATAGGAGGTGCTCAATGAATATTTGTTGAATAAATGAATGACTGCATGATTAAGAACACACAATTTTCTAATAAAAAGCTAGATTTTGGGACATTCCCACACTAAAATTCCAAGAATATCTCTGTGAGCCATTTTTCTAGCCAATGTGTCATGAGATTCAAGCAAGTGATGAGGTATTATTATTAATATGCAGTGCATTAATTTGGTAATAAAATTTCATTCTATAGAAAAATGGTAAACTTTGTAGTAGAGATTTAGAAATGTTCTTTGTTTCAAAAATCCAATGACAACATAGTCTTGTATAGACTTGCAAAACTAGGAAAGTTTGGATTCACTTGGCATTTAGAAATCAATCATACATTGCTTTACATCTTTGATATTATCATTCAGTTTTTGCTTTCCCCCACTCATTCATTCATTCACTTTCTTTTTGTTTAGTAAGTGCCTTAAATATACCAGGTGTTTGAGTTTTAGTGATAAAATGATGGATGAAATATGCTTCTTGACTTAAAGGAGCTCATGTCTAGCTGCAGAGGCAAGTACGCAAGAATATATTTAAAAATGAAATAATAAAAGCTAATTTTTATTGTGTATTTAAGTGTCACTCTGCTAGGCCTTTTATATGAGTGTAAGAAATGCTTTACTATAAATATCATAACCATGGGCAGGGTGAGCAACTCATTCGGGGTGTTGTGTATGTGCGTGTTTGTGCTTCTGTTGGGGGATTTTAGAGATAGAGATCGGACACTGTGTGGCACAGTGTAGAACAGTGCCTGCAAAGGTTTTTGGCAAGCAGTTTGGTGTGGAGAAGAGGGAAAGTGAATGTAGAGTGTAACGGGTGATGGTAGGCAAATTCATGTTTTTATTTCTCAGCTAGAATGTGTTGTTTACCTTTTTTTTCTTTTCAAAGCAACTAGCATGTACCTTGTCAATAAATATTTGTTTGAAAGATTTATGGTATCAATTAAGCCAAGTTTCCAAAAATTAGGTCAGAAAACTAGGACAATGATTCTCTCTGGTGGAAAGTTGACATATATTTTCAAAATGTACAATGTGGTATTAGTAACAGGCAGAGCTTTACCACTGAAAAAACTTCCCCTTTTGATTATAAGAGCAGTGTTTGAAATAGGTCCATCTAAAGACCATGACGTAGGATGTACACAGACCATTAAGTATTTGAACACACATACAAGCACACAAAGTATTCAGATGAGGCCCCCTTCATCTTAGATCTCATAAGATTGAGTATAAGAAGGAGAAACCAGACAAAGAAGGAAGATATTGCTGTAATAAAGAGCAAAATGCACCTCAGGTGACCAGCTTAGAAGACAGGGCTATTGTATATCAAGGTGTCAAACTTCACCAATGTCTCAAAGAAAATCTCCTAGAAGAAAAAAGTATTTGCTTTCCCTCTACTATGAATTCCCTTCTCAACATGTCATACAAATAGACAGGCACAGATGGAATGTTACAAAACGTCTCTTGAGAGAAAATTGTCAGAGTGAAGGTGGCATTGCCATTTTACACCTTCTTGTTAAGGGCTTCTGTGTTTATTCTCAAAGAAACCATCCACCAAAGGATATATTGTTGTAGTTAGAACAATTTGGTCTTCCATTGGGAATCCTTTGGATTGGTCAAAGAATCCAGAACATCTGGGCTGTTTAGATAACCAATAGAAGGAGTCATGTTTTCTACAGAAACATTGAACCCTTCTAAAAAATAAATTGCATGATGATTTGTACTATACTCAATTGTTAGAAATAGATTTATTAAATATTATACATATGTAAAAACTGATTGCATTGCAATATACAAAATGGGATGCTTTGATTAACTTCAGCATTTTATGTTATTATTATAATTTTCTTCCTTTAGGGTTTTAACATATTTCCTAATTATTGAAAGCATTGGAATAAAATGTGTTCGGCAAAAGCTGTTTCTCTCATGAGACAAGTTTCATTCAAAATCTTGGTGATTCCACAGAGCCAGAGACTATTAAGGCAAAAACAACAATCAAACCATATGCTGGTTCATTTCCCTCAATGGAAATAACAGAAAAAAACATTTCTTATCTCTCTTGAATCTTTTTGATCACTCTGTTTTCTGAAAACATAAATGTTGAGGAAAATAGTGGTTAGTTTGCCTTGCTTTCTCATTTTGTAAAGATATACTAGTCAAGAATTTATTAACATTTGAGTTTTTTTCTCCCATTAACACTCTATGAAAAAATAGGCATGTGTTTGAAACTACCAATAGCAGAATCTACCATTCCTTAATTCCTCCTAAGGGAACAGTAAATGGCTCCTTAAACCATGACAAAGTTGAGAATAAAGTGGGTGGCTCCTATAGTTTAGTGGCCTGTATAGCTGAGATATATGAAGGGTCTGTCCTCAATAATGAATTCTCTTTTACCAAAATGGCAATAACATGGCTTTGCTTCACAAAGAATAAGGCATTACCTTATTGTCTCACTCTGTGTATTGATTTTTGGTGTGTGAAAATTAGCAGTGGTTTGAGAAAATAATGTAGAAGTAAAGGTGTCCTCTAAAAAACAATGTTTTCTTTTCTTTTTTTCCTTTTTTTAAAGATTGGCACCTGAGCTAACAACTGTTCCCAATCTTCTTTTTTTTCCTGCTTTTTCTCCCTAAATCCTCCCAGTACATGGTTGTATATTTTAGTTGTGGATCCTTCCAGTTGTGGCATGTGGGACGCCGCCTCAGCGTGGCCTAACGAGTGGTACCATGTCTGCGCCCAGGACCCGAACCAGCGAAACCCTGGGCCACCAAAGAGGAGGGCGCGAACTTAACCACTCAGCCACGGGGCCTGCCCCCCACAATGCTTTCTAATGTAGAGAGACATAAAGTGGAAGCAAGAGTGTGCATTAAAGCAAATACTTTTTAATATACTTTTAAAATGTGTAAATAACTTGATTTTATAGCAAACATTAACAATAGCTTTTCTGTAAGCATTTTAAAAATTTTCACTAGTTGTACCAAAATAGATTTATTTTTTTTTCACTTTTTGTCCTGACTGTATAAAACGTGCTTATTGTCAGGATTTTGAAAATCATATAAGAAGAAGAAACTAAAGGTCACATGGAATCATATGGCCCTGAGATAACCACTATTACAATTTCAGTTAATTTTTTTTATGCTTCTCTTTCTACTGTATCAGGTTTTTAAGTAACCTTAACAGAGGTTACTGACCTATTGCTTTAAACGTTATGACTCCAAAATAGCTTATATTTTGCCTTTTACTCCGGACAGTTTGGAATAGAGTTGCTCAAGGTGGTTTATAATCTGGATTCTGCTAGGAGTCCCCATGGGAAACTCTTTAGCCTAATTAATTTTTCATTCATACATCTATTTATCCAACTATCATTTATAGATGCCTAGTTCAGCAAGGCAACTCTAACATTTAACATTACTATGGAGTTTTTCTCTATATATTAATCATTTTTGGCAACAGCTTACATATACTCACTGAAAAAGCAGCTTAAAACATAATCTCGTTTTAGAGAAAATATGAATTTCAAATTTCATTTAGTCTCATATTGTTTTACAGATGAGGAAACTAAACTGGTATGTGAGTAGTTTATATCTTACAGATGGCAATGAGAAAATACAGTTTAATATTACCAATTTTTATGGACTGCTGAGTTGCCACTGACAGCACTCTACTCAAGAAAATAGCCAATATGGAATTTTGTTGTGATATTTTTACTGTATTCCTTTACGCTATTTTCAATACCGAGATATTTAAATAATATAAACATGTTTGTTCATTCGGGGAGAATTAGAAGTGCACCCAAGCAGTTGTGAGTCGTTACCTTGAAACTGTGGGATGGTATAAATAAGTTTTTGAGTCATACTCAGTTTACATCACATACTGGAATTAGAATTCTAAACTGATTGAAGTCAGGCAATTTATGTGTCATTCTTTTAGTCTTTGATAGTGGCCTCTTTCATTTTAGTTTCCATGAGTTTGGCAACCATTCCCATTCAGCATTTTGAACTGCGGTTGCACATCTTAAGGAATTGTAATTTCTATTTTGAAGTTATAGAAACTTGCCACCCAAAGATCTGAGTCAACTTTACAAACACTTAAAACCATAAGAAAATCCCTAGGATGAGCAACCACTTCATTTCACTTTAAAGATTTGCAAAATGAGGTACAATGACTGAAAACTCTGAGAATCTGTAAAACCTAACAAATGGGCTAATACACACTATTAGTCACTCAGAGTTTAATATGTTCTTTCAAAATTCCTGTACTGGGGTTTAAGAGCACTTAGTTTACAAATGATAAAAATGAAGAACAATGACACAAAGAGACTTGCTTTCGGTCACACAGAAGTGAAGAGTCAAAAACAAAACACTCTCCAGTAACAGTCCATTTTTTCATCACAGTTCACAATTTCTTCTCAGTCAGTCCTCATTCATATCAAATTTCAATTCATGGTAATGATTCTTGGGTGGTTTTAAAAAATGACCCTTCTGTGCTTTCTTAAATACACCAGTGGATTTTTGTGTGTGTGAAGTAAAAATAAAATCTGTTTTAATAGCATTTAAATGTCCACTTTTAATTTAGAGAAATCAACCTCCAGATACATCACTCTTCATAGAACACATGTTAAAAATAGTATATGTGCCCTAAAAGTAGAGACAAATAGCTAACATATTTCTTACAGATGGCAAATGTTATTCTCAACATTAATATCTAATACAAGTTACCATGGTAATTTATTGGAAATCAACACATTTCTTTTCTGACTATATGACCTGAGAGAGTAGTTAGCATTTTTTATGTGTCATGTCTACTTTCTCACTTTACTGACCTGATTGTCAAAGCTCAATACACAGGAACTGCTTATTAAAAGTTATACCTTGCATTTTACGACCCAGTTGTGCCATTTCTCAACTAAGTGCAGGAATTCACAGCCAAAAAATGCACAGCCACCTCCCTATCCCCAACAATGTTGTTTTCATGCCCCAGGATGGTGGTAGTCATCCCTCTGGCAGCAGTGACTCAACTACTAAGGACACCTAACCTAGTGCTTTGCCCATAGCTGGCATTCAATACGTATTTGGTAAATGGGAATGCTTTTTCATACTAGAGCATTATATAAATCATCTTTAAGTAGACTGCAGCCAAGTGAGATTTTGAGCAGGATATGAAACATCGTCAGTCAACAGATTGTTTTGACCTAGAAATAATGAGAATATTAAGGTGGTTCTGAGAGGGAAGAGTGGTGGTGTGTTGATGGGTGGTGGCCATGTTTGTGATCTCTGATCACATACATGGAATTGTGCCATGTGTGTGCTAGATGATATTAGTGGGCTTCTTGCAAATATCTTAAACTGGATTCTGATTTTTTAACTGTCTGTTTGTCATTTTCCAATAGAAAGATCTGAGTTCCAGTGGATTCCCTCTGCTCTCACACTAGGTTTACTTGTGTTTTATAACCTCTTTTAGATGCTAGATAGGTACCCGTTAAAATGAATTGACCTTTTGAACACGTAGGAACTCTTTATCCAGGTTGTGTTATTACATTATTTTTTCCCCTGTTTTGTAGTCATACCCTTGACCTCCACATCATATGAGGAGGTTCAGTTCTCATACTATGTCTGCCCTTCCTTACTACATGTAATTACTATTTAGCTGAATACAAGTGTTCAAAACAGGAAATTAGCAGTATTTACACCTATCATATATTGTGTTCCTCCTTGGTAACTGCTATTTGCATAGGCTGCACACTATATATAGTGTAGTTGCATGGGTTGAAATACAGGTAGATGTCCACATACATGTTGTTGAGACATTCCTAAGTGCATTTCCTTTCTTAAAACAGGAATATGTAGAAATTGTGTCCAACAATGAGGGCCCTCTTCATTTAAGAGGTTAATTATTTAATACTTGAAGAGATTGCCCTCTCAGACATCTCTCTGAGCAGCAAATGTGTTCTATAAAGCACAATTTCATTGAATACATGAGGCAAGCAACCTCATTAAGAGTAGAGTGTGAGGGCAATGTACTAATGTTCAAAGAGGTTCAAAGGTGTTGACTATGCAAAAAGAATGAGGCAATTAGTCGGAATTAGTCCCACTGACTGGTTATACTCCTCTTTCATTCCTCTCTCATGGAAAAGTGAGCTCATGAGAGCTAGTTGCTCTTTACCTATTAGATGGTATTGTTAGGGCCAGGGCAGGCCAGTCTAAAACATCTCACAGTGGCATATTGATTATTTTGAATTAGTTACTTGAGAAGCAAAAATGGCATTCTGACCCTCCTGTCTCTGTTCCCTCTGAAAGCAGGAAATAAATCTCCTATGAGAAAGGTGTTCTCCTTGTATCCTTATCACCAGAGCTAGGGGCTTCAGGGCCGAGAAGCCTGCCTAAACAAACCTTGCTATTTTTCACTAATTTACTACCTCAAACCTTAACTCTGTTTAAATTCCTCTCTTTTTACATACCTCAAATATAAGTTTCTATGTCCTGTCATTCCTTACAAATTTATTGTTTCTTTGTGTAAAAAGATATAAAAACAGTCTGCTTTGCCCATCTCGGAGAGCATCATTTTCATAATTTTCTTGTGTGCATGTAATTAAATTGGGTTTCTCTCTTGTTAATCTGGCCTTGTGTCAACATTATTATTAGTCCAGCCAGAAGAATACAAGAAGGGTAGAAAGGGGAATTTCCTCTCCCTAACACTACCAAGTTTATTAGAGCATCTATTGCCTAGGCAAAGACCTTGGTATGCCAGTTGTGGTCCACAGACCAGCAGCATCAGCATTAATAAGGAACTTGTTTGAAATTCAAATCTTGAGTTCCACCCCAAACTAATGAATTCAAGTCACTTTTTAACAAACTCCCTAGATGAATTTGTGTACTGTAAAGATTGCAATGACAACAACAGAAGATTGTGAAACATACAATCTTCTAGAAGATTGTGAAGCACACGATTTTCTAGGGACTCCTAGTTGTCTCCAAGAGTGAAAACACAGGAACTTATTTTTTTTTGTCAATTCCTATGGTATTGAAGCATCCATTCTGTTGATCTAATCACACCGGGTATAATCTTGGAGGGTTTTCAAGATGAAAATACCTGTCCTTCTGATATCTATATTGTAAGTCAGTGGTTCTCAACTGGTGGCAATTTGGCTCTCTGGGGACATTTGGGAATATCTGAAGACATTTTGAGCTGTCATAAGTGGGGAAGGTACTATTGGCATCTAATGGGTTGTTGTTAGTGCCACTGAGTCAATTCCAACTCCTAGCAATCATATGTACAGCAGAGCAGAACATTGTCCAGTCTTTTTATGCCATCTTCTCACCTTCCAGCACTATATTAGACAATGCTCTGCTGCTGGGCTTTAATGGCCAATTTTTTCAGGAGTGGGTGGTGTGGGGGATCAGAATTTGCCACCCCAAAATGTATCTCTTACCTTGATTATTTTTAAGACTCGGGAAGAAACTTTGACCTAACTGCCTAAAAGAATTTAAGATAGAAGGCCTGTTTCAGGAAGGAGCTATCAGCATAGAGAACTATAGTATAATATAAACTAGGTGTGGTGGACAGGAAGGAACTAGCAAGGCCCATTTGATCAAAGTCCTCCCCATGTTCCATTGTCTTTGCAAGGTTTGGCAAACATTTGTTTACCAAACATCTGCTTTTCCATCTCCATGTGAATTGCCTTCCTCTCCTTTGAAGTTCCAAACTACTACACCCAACATCCTCCTTTGTCTTTAGCTGAAGATGGCATTTAAGGTGGTGGCTTTGGCCATTTTTGTGAGTTACTCAGTTTTCCTGGGTTTCTCCCCTGTTTACATGTTATTAAATTTGTTTGATTTTCTCCTGTTATTCTGTCTCATATCAAGTTAATTCTTAGACCAGCCAGAAGAACCTAGAGGGGAGAGGAATAGTTCTTCCTCCCCTACAGTGTCCAGGTCCTTCTTCCTAGTCTGTCTTAGTCTGGCAGTTCTGCTGAAACCTGTCCACTGTGGGTGATCCTGCTGGTATTTGAAATACTTGTGGCAGAGCTTTCAGCATCATGGCAATATGCAGCTGCCACAGTATGACAACCAATAGACAGGTGCTATGGTTTCTTGACTGGGAACCAAACCCGGGATATGGCAGTGAGAGCACAAAATCTTAACCACTAGACCACGAGGGATGGCTATTTAATGAGTAGAGGCTGATAAACATTCTACAATGCATAGGATAGCCCCCCACAACAAAAAATTACCTGTCCAAAAATGTCAATAGTAACAAGATTGAGCAACCCTGCTGCAAAGTTCATATTATTCAGAATACATTTAAGCATCCCATTAATCACATTTATGAAGTGGGTTATATATATTGAGTTATATAACAGAGAAGTCCAAGTTAAAGATTTTTATCAACAATTTAACATTTAGTTAGGGAAACAAGTGCAAAATTCAATAAAGGAAATAAAGGACTTCTGATGACTATACCCATGTAAAATTACATACTAAGAGTTTTGGCCCACATGATTAGTTCAACAGGAATGATAAATAACAAAGAACAGAAAAACTGAACGGTTTATCATTCTTGACTCCCAATATTGGTTTTGTCCAAGATCATTTCCTTGTTATTTATTAATTGAGAAATAAAGTAATTATCAGCAAACAGTGGTCCTTTTCTTTTCCAGCAAAGATGCTGCTTGGATATTTTAGTTCACAATGAAGAAAACTGAGTGACCAAATTGACTAAAAAGCAAAACTATACTATATAACAAATCTTGACACTGTAGCTGACCAGGAAAAACTGGAGTCAACAGACCTTTGAAAAGATATTCCACTGTTGAGACAAAAATAACTTGGAGTTAACCTCACTTAAATCATATATTCTATGTTTAAGGAAATAGCTCAAAAGGTTAGTTTTCATCCCTGTAAATTTTGGTGACAATTAAATAACCTTGTTGGAATGCCCATACCAAGAAACTCAAATGTACAAAATCACTAGTATCAATCAATTTGTGCTCCTGGCATTCATAATAGCCTCTAAGTGTGTTTTTTGTTTTGACATTAGTTACGAAGAAAAAAAATTGTGGTCAGCTGTTTACAGTTCCTACACAATTGAGGAGCAGAGAAGCAGAAAAAATGTTACAGGATAGAAGAAAATTTTGACTGCAAAATGTCAGATCTTGTCCAAGGAGAGAATTTGTTAAACCTGATGGCTCCGATTTGGAGATATTGTAGCAACATAACTCAAGTTAGATTTTGGCATTGCATAAGCAAGGAAGGGGAGTGGAATATACCACCCCAAAATATGCCTCTTTGGCATAAAGATTATTTTAGAAGATTATTTTTAAGAAATAGCAGACAGAAGAAAAGCTATGAAAACCAAGTAAAGGCACCCTTTTGTAAGAGATATTTACATTTATAAGGGAAATCTCCATTTGTAAGGGTGTCTCCCTTTCTGTACCAGGAAGAGAAGGATGACTCTAAATCTCTAGAAACTCTTATTAGTGGAAAAGGCAAGGATTTAGAACTGCATAACAAACCATATTCTTGTTTGCTGTGCTTTTCCTGGTCATCTCTCATAACTTCCTCCCCCCACGCCCCCAACAACAACTTTTGTCTTTTGCTGGAAATGTTATTTAAAGTGGTGGCTTGGGCCATTTTGGGGAGTCACTCAATTTTCCTGGGTCTCTCCCACGTATACGGGAGGTATATCATGAGGATCAAGGCTGCCCCAGGGAGAAAACCCCGAAGCCCAAGGCATCCTGCCCTACATACCGATCTATATCATCCTTGGGCGAGATTGGGGGGGAAGAATAGGACATCCTGACCTGATCCGATCTAATTCTTATCTAAAGTTATAGGACCACCTGATACCATTTTAACAACTTTTTTTTTTACATAATCTTTCTTTTGTCTTGTAAAGAAATAACTCATATACCTATACCTTATAAATTTAGCCCTAACCCTCAACCCATTGCAGCTTTTCATTGCCCATGGGTCCTGTCCCCATGCTATTCTCTGAATAAACGAGCACTGTACCAGACCTTGAGAGTCCAAGAAATCTTTCTTTCGACTCCTCGGCTCACCGAGCCTGCACGAGCATACATGTTATTAAACTTCTGTTTATTTTTCTCCTGTTAATCTGTCTTTCTTACAGGTGGGTTTCAGCCAAAACCCAGAATGGCAGAGGGAAAATTATTTTTCCTCCCCTACAGCAATGATGCCTACTCAGTTTTTAATGGGTCATCGTCTTTCTAGAAAGATGTCACCATATCTACATGAGGACTATAGACTTTAGAGGGAGGAGGTTTTGATGTCTGGGCAAAGTTTGGCTTTTCCATATTCTGAAATCAGTGGTCAAAGATGTCAAATGATGAGCCCTGAGAGAGCTTTAAACAGTTCTATCGTCTTACTGTATCTCTTAGTAAATAAATGCATTAGGTAAACACTAACAAGGATAGGGGCACATATTACAAAAATGATTCATTACAAGAAGGGATAAGGAGTCCACTGGGTCTGAATTCATCCAGCTCTAAAACTGCATCCTAAATGATCTGCACGTTAATTACATTACTAAAGATATTCCGAGGACTAAGGAGTTTATTGAGCAAGTCTAATTCCTATTGATTACACTCTTTGGAGGGAGAGAGAGAGTGTGTGTGTGCACAAGAATTAAAATGGGTTTGAGGGGGAATAGAGAAAGCCTAGATATTTATCATTATTAACTAGTGCTAGTCCCTCAGATAGATACTTTGCCAGTTCCCAAACTACTTCATGATGAATGAATTGCCATATTATTGTAATCAATATATCTAAACATAACCATTCAGAACAGGATTGTTAATGAACATTCCCTTAATGTGACAGTTTCAAAGCCAAACATTCCCTAGGAGCACAATTCTATATTAGGAATGCTTAATATCAATGTAATTTAAAAAGTAGATGATGGCATTCCAAATTATATTGGTTCTTATTTCAAGTTCATTTAATTTTATGAGTGCCAGACACATAGTAGGTTCTTAATAATTATCATTAAATGCATGAATAAATGAATGAAGATCTCCTTTAGGACAGCACATTCAAACTAAAGTAAATTATTATAAGGTAAAATATAGAATCAATGGAACAAAATTGCTGGAGCCAAAGCTGACCATTTTAATGAAAGATGAATTAGATTTGAGGGAGTTTTTAATGGAACACATTATTGCTGTGTAGGGGATCAGAATTACCTGCCCCAAAATGTATCTCTTTGGCATGAGGATTATTTTGGGCTGGTTACCTTTAAGAAACTGCAGACAGGGGATAAGCTCTGAAAAGTAGAAGTTACCCTTTGTAAAATACATTTACATTTGTAAGGGAAATCTTCATTTGTAAAGGTGTCTCACTCTCTGTACCAGGAAGAAGGGGCGATGACCTTATCTCTAGAAACTCTCATCATTGGGGAAGGCAAGGACTTAAATCTGAATAATAAACTTGCTCTTGTTTACTGTGCTTTTCTGGTAATCTCCCATAACTGTCTCCCCCCACCCCCAACATCCTCCTTGTCTTTAGCTGAAGAAGGTATTTAAGGTAATATCTTCTACCATTTGGGTGAGTTAGTCAGCTTTCTTGGTTTTCTCCCATGTATACACGTTATAAAGCTTTGTTTGATTTTCTCCTGTTATTCTGTCTCATGTGAATTTAATTTGTATCCCAGCCAGAAGGACCTAGAGGGTAGAAGATTTGTCTGCTTCCTCTACAGCTGCATCCTAAATTACTCAGAGTATCATGTAGTTGGAGCAGAGAAATCACGTAATAGCTGCAAACATTTATTGGGTGATAAATATGTGTCAGGCATTGTAATGTGTATTGACATATATTAGTTTATTTAATCCTCATAGCTGCTCTATATGGTAGGTACTATTATTATTGCCATTTTACAAAAGAGAAATTTGAGGCTCACAGGGATGAAGTGATTTTCCCAAGAGAGCACAGCTAGTAAGCAAAGATTTGGGTTTTGAACAGACAGCCTTGCTCCAGAGTCCACACCCTTAACCATTAAATTGCTTTGCTCCAGATAGTAAACACGTCCATACTGTAAGGTACTCCAGAGTTAGAGTATGGACAAAAACCACAGAGAGTGAAGAAGAAATTTAGGGCTGCCTGATGGGTGCACAAGTATGGCTCGACCTGAGGTCAGGGCACAATACTGCTGGCTATCCATCTGGAGAATTGTTTGTGACAGGGAAATGGAAAATGTAAAAAATGGAAGGAATAGGAAAGGTTAAGGTTTTGGAGGGAAACTGAAGGTCAATGTTTGATGCATGTGAAGTCAGGCAGCAACAATTAGAAACCTAAGCAAAGACATCTGGGTAAAAGATTCAGAGACTTAAACATGGAATTCAATCACATATGAGAATAGTGGGAACAAGAAATAACACAGCAGTGAATGTGACAACTCTTTGCTTTGGTTCTTTTTGAAGCAAGGGTCTAACTCTCAAGCTTGTTGGGCCAGGGATTAGAGTGAGAAATAAGGGGCAGGGCAGTCATAGACTAATATGGTCCTATGGTCCTTACCCTTTCATTCTTACATCTCTCTTTCACTGCATAATCTAGTCCTCTGTATAGTATGTGAAATATATCTATATTGCATGTCTGACATGATCCTAACTGTCCAAGTACCTTCCCTGACTATAGGAATCAACAACTTTGAATATTCTCATACCAACTTTTTCTATGTTCAAATTTCCTGGTTAGTTTTCAGCCAGTTTTTGTGGAATTAAGATTTTTTTTAAGATACATGGCTAGTCCAGAATCTAGCCTAGCTCAATCCTAGCTGAATTATTTATTGCAGTATCCTCTTGGCAGTAAGGAAGACTCATTTGACACATGTGAGTGATGTCTCAAAGAATCCATACCACCCATTAGAGGGCTCTGACATCATTTTTTAAAATTTTTTGTCGTTTTTTTTCTTTGTGAGGAAGATTAACCCTGAGCTAACTGCTGCCAATCCTCCTCTTTTCGCTGAGGAAGACTGGCCCTGAGCTAACATCTGTGCCCATCTTCCTCTACTTTATATGTGGGATGCCTACCACAGCATGGCTTTTGCCAAGTGGTGCCATGTCCGCACCTGGGATCTAAACCAGCACACCCTGGGCCAACGAAGCGGAACATGTGCACTTAACCACTGTACCACCCGGCCGGCCCCCGACATCATTTTTATTATGTCAACAATACTGAACAAAAAGTAACAGTGGAGGAAAAAATGCTTAAGGGAACTTTGGCAAAGGTGTGTCCTGGCAAATTTACCTGTCAGAAGAACTGATATTTTGTGGTTTACAAGATCTGAATTCATCAAATGCTTTAACATATCTCTCTAGGGAGGTTTTAAAAAGAAAGACTTTGAAGCCCTGTAAGATAAGTTAAGGGATTTATGAGTCAATGGCAGAAAAACATTATTAATAACGACAGCTTCCAGTTCTTTCTCTGAGCTTTAGTTTTCTGAGTAATATAGCAACTCATCTGATAAGTACATAATTGCTAGCATGACAGCAATTTGACTCTTTCAGGGACCCTATGATCAAAGATCCAAACTAACAGCTTACATGTGACCTTCTGAACCTTGCAGGGCTGATGAACTTGCATTTATGCCACATTTTAACCAAAGACCTTTCTTTTTTCCAAAGATGGTCAGGATAGTTCATTCCACATGACTGTAAGCCTCTCAAGGGCAGGAGAGTGCATGCATTGCTGCTTTTCTGAACTGATGATTTATTTGCTGCAGCTCCCTTAACAGGAAGGCACACACAAAATTTAGGAGGGACTTTCGGCGAACATGACCTTTAAGGACACTTTTAGGCTTCTTA
Source organism: Equus quagga (assembly GCF_021613505.1). Taxonomy (NCBI): domain Eukaryota; kingdom Metazoa; phylum Chordata; class Mammalia; order Perissodactyla; family Equidae; genus Equus; species Equus quagga. Next base: position 99,077,910 of record NC_060276.1, read on the forward strand.
ATGCTTTTATTTTACTGAGAATAAAATGTTGTTGGTATAAATACATATTTTAAAACCACTGTGGAAGATTTAAGTATTGAAGAGTGCTCTAACATTGGCCACAATTTTCTTCATGTTTAGCAAATCAGTATTGGGAAAGTTTTTTCAAACAATTTCCTTGATTCCTCAGTCATCTATTTTTGTAGTACTGGAAGCTTTTGGAACTATGGGCAACTTAACCTTAGGCCACACATGCTCAAAATAGCCTTGGGGTGTTTGACCCTTCCTGGCTATGTGCCTGTCTGCAAGAACAGAGCTTTAATAGTCGTATCCTCTGAGGGGCAGCTGAATACGTGACCCCAACATATGCCACTTTGGCATGTGGATTATTTTGAGCTGAAAGCAATCAAGATACAGCAGACTCAAGAAAAACTTTTACCTCTCCTTTAACTTCCTAAAAGAATTTAGATAGAGGGGCCTGGCTCAGAAAGAGAGCTATTACTAGAGATAACTTTTTATTTGAAAAACCTATCTGTATGACAGGGCAAACATCTAATTACCAAATATCTGCCCTTCTTATCATCCCATAAGTTACTCTCCTCCTGTTTGAAGCCCCAGGCCCCTATCTCATTCCTTAGCTCAGGATAGCATGTAAGCCTCAACTGTCCAACCTGCCCTTGCGTCTCATATTCTTATGGGGCTCCTGTACGTACATAATAAAATTTGTTTTTCTCCTGTTTATCTCTTTTATGTTAATTTAATTATTAGGCCATCCAAAGAACCTAGAAGCGTAGAGTAAAATTTTTCCTCTCCTTAGATGCAGTTCATTTTCCTTCCTTTCTACTTATGATCGCTACTTAACTGTTACTCCTACCTTGTCCTAAAAAGAAATATATGCTGTCCAAGTCAACAGATCTTTATATGTGCCCTATATCTTCTCTCCACTATCTCCCTTCTTGAGGAATAATTCAGACTCTTTAATTAGAGCATATTCAAGAGAGTGATCAGAATGGATAAAGTATTTTACCCACACAACGGAAGAATGAATAAAAGGAACTAAAAAGTTGAATCTAGAGAAGTAAAGGCCCAGAAGGATTATGGTGACTGTCATCAAACTTTTGAAGGGCAGTTTCGGGAAGAGAGATTAAAAGTGTAGAACTAGTGTCAAAGGATAGACAGATAGTGAAATAGGGATGCTTTCTTATGGTTAGGTTTTTCCAAAGATAGAATTGGCTTCTTTGAGAGAGAATGTGATCCAGTATAAGCTGATTGATCACTTGGGAAGGCGTTATAGAGTAGTTCAATTACACAATATTTAAGTCACTTCCAACTCTGAGAAGCTATTTTTCTCCTTTTATGTGTATAATATTTCTACTATAAATTTCTTCATTGACTGAATATATATGCTAAGCTAGAGAAAGAAACAATCATATTGCTTGCTAACTGCTGCTTACCTTTCCCCTCTACTCACATCCAAACAAAGTGAACTATTTTAATACTGTAGTCACCTTGACAATAGAGGCGTCTGCTTTAATACTTTTCAGTAACATTATTCAAAAGGAAACTATTGCCCAATAAAGTGGGTGAAACAGTCTTCAACATTCTCTTTCTTTTCCAACCTCAAAGAGTCTAGGATTAAACATGTGCATTGAAATTAAAATCATTGTAAATTTGCTGAGTAAGAGAACATCAAGAAAGTTTTCACTTAGCATAATGTAGAAAAAATATATTTTTCCCTTGTAATGTACACAAAAAATTTCACCAACTAAAAGGTATGGCTCAAATTTTACAATTGTCTCTGATTTCAAACAATTCAATATATACATATTGAATATATATACATATTTACATATTTTTTAACCGTGTGCAGAAGGTGTTGGGGTGCTGTGGAATCAGATTTAATGCAGCAGATGAACCTTACTTGAACGATTATTAATGAATAATAATTGAATAATAATTCACTAATGAATTAGTGTTAATCATGGGAGGATATTACACATGTAAAAGTTATCTAAGGCAGAAAAAATATCAACAAGTACTGCAATGGGGAATCCATCAGATATAATTCTTACACTAAAGGAGCAACCTTTCAATAAGGACCACAATCTTTCACTTAAAACTATTTTGGTTATTTTTAATTGGTTTGCCTATTTCTAATAATAATAAATAGCATTTAACTAAATACTTCCTGTTTACAGGATCTGTGCCAAGCTCTTCACATTTCTTATTTTCTTTCATCCTTAAAACACACTGGAGAGTCGATATTACTCTCTTCCCCATTCCATATATCAGGAAACTGAAGCTTGGGGAAGTTAGATACCATGCCCAAGGTTATATAGTTGGTAGTGAAGCAGAGCAAGGAATCCAAATTTGGCTCTAGAGCGTGAGCTAGTCATCCATCCCCTGTGTTATCTGCCTTGATGGCCCTAATGCCAACGTGATTATTTTATTTAGGATAAACTTGTGTAGAAAAACTAAATTTAATATATTTTGGTTCCCAATTATGTCCCTCCCATTATAGGTTCAGTCGACCACTCAGGCTTAGAAGGTTACACTCACCCCGTTTGTGAAGGAGAACGCTGGCGTGCCGACGTCCATTTCCATTTTCAACATAACAGGAGTAATTTCCCAAGTCACCTTCTTCTACAGAGTCCACAATTAATGAGATGGAAACTTCCTGTTCCCCAAGATGCTCCTTGAGAATTCTAAAATATGAAGCAAAACGAAACAAAAAACCCCACACAAACATATACATACATGAAAAAGAAAAAAATTCAGGTGAATCTGAATCTGATGTGAAAATACCTATAGCATCTGTGCTTCAAATTTGGCTATGGATTGATGCTATCTTAATTAAATTATATCATGCCCTTTTCTTTTTCACTTCTAATGAGGAAGCTTGTCTTTGTAGATGCTAATGAAGTTGCAGTTAATTATCTCTCTTAGCAGGACAATCACACTGTCATAATAAAGAGGTGAAAGAGACCTTGAAGAAAAGTTTAGAAATTGCCTTCCCTTTAAGAAGAAATATGATATAAAGGTGAGATAAGAAATTCTTATGTCTTAGGCTGGAAAACTAATTATATATTAGGTTAATTTACAAAAAAAAAGGAAGAAAGAAAATTTCTGAGCTATTTTGACATTTCAGTTGAAACCTCCAGCCTGGCTTTTTTTGTTTTTAATGATACAAATCAATTGCCTGTTTTTAAAGAAATATGAAATTATAAACCTATAGACTAAATGTTCCGATGAAGTGTTTAATTCTGACATTTAAAGTTAATGATAAACATTCAGTAACCTCACTGTCAAAGACTTTAGCAATCTTTCAGAGCAAATGGAGTTGGGCTACCTTTCCTGTTCACAAAGTTTCCACCTCCATCCTCCCACTGTTTGGTAACTCATCTCTATACAATACTTCCTAATGCAGAATTAAAGAAAAATACCTTCCTAGAAACTTCTGGAGCACCCACAAAAAGAGAAAGGGGAAAAATCAGGAGGATTATTGTCCTACTTTAACTTCAGCATTTCAAAGTGTATAGGTAAAAGATAATAGTGAAGTTTTAAACATGAAAAATGGCATAGGAACATTTCAGTACCTTTTGGAGGACTGCCCATCCGGGCATTTCAGAACCCAACTGGAGTGTAATATTCTTGTGCATTTGTTGCCAGGAAGAAAATTCCGATAGAAATAACCTTATCTGACAGTTTCATAGGTTTTTGTTTTCTATTTTTTTAACTTTTTTTTGCTTTTTTCCTCCCCAATTCCCCCCAGTACATAGTTGTATATTTTAGTTGTGGGTCCTTCTAGTTGTGGCATGTGGGATGCTGCCTCAACATAGCTTGATGAGTGGTACCATGTCTGCGCCCAGGATCTGAACTGTCGAAACCCTGGACCACTGAAGCGGAGTGCGCGAACTTAACCACTTGGCCACGGGGCCGGCCCCTTTTGTTTTCTATTGAAAAACTTCTCTTATAGTTTTAATCAAGTTTTAAGAGTCCTTGTATTTAAGAAGAGGATCCTTGGTTAAAATGCTCATAATACTGTTTATCCAGAAGATGTGACCTTTAGATGGGAGAAAGTCATCAGCATTTTGATTCACTTATAACTTAATTATTATGAATATGCTTGCTTATTTACATTATGATTAAAATTGAGTATCTATGCCTAAGCATAATTTTAGTCATAATTGAAAACCTCAATACTTAAAGTAAATGAACAAATAAATTATTTTTTTAAAAAGAGGCTTAAGCTTTATGCCCTCCAAATAGATGGTATTTGTCATGGTTATTCTCTATCATTCCCACTATATAAATTTTTAGACCTTAAAGTCAGGCTAAATAAAGTAATGAAAACATTCTGTATATCCTTTATCATTCCTATCAAGTGCTTTATAGTCTACTTGATGCCTCAAATGTGTAAAAACATATAAAAGGAAATAACAGAGATTGTGTTTGGTTGAGTCCTAGTATCTTGTTAATATTTCTTCTCAACAATTAAAAACCAAAGAGCTCCTACAAATAAAAGGCACAATATCACATTTTCCGTATTTGATGGCATTTTGGTTTATCTCACACTCAGTACATTCCTTACTGAAAAATTTCTTCTATTTCTCTTAAATTCTTTGCGAATGGCATTCACAGTCTACAATTCCAAAGTCAGTCTCATAATAGTGTTTTGCCTCTTTGACATTCAATGTTGGGGTATTTTTATTATAACAGTAAAAGCAAAAAAATACCACTCTTCTTTTCATTTAGCTCACTGTCTATTCACTAACAGAGCAAATGTTAATCTTGACTGTGCAAATTTAAAAAAAGATATTTTACCTAATGTCACTTTCCCAAACTCGATTTTCATCCAGATCTTCAATAAACTTCTCTCCTTTCATCCAGTAAATTAAAGGACTGACATCTCCGCTGTACCCAAAGAACGCTCTGCAGGTTAGATTAGCTGAGTCGCCTGTGGAGAGAAATGACCGAAATGAGTTATAAAACTATTTGTATGCTTTATTTTAGGCAAACTGGCAGGTAACATTTTGATCACTTCACTGATTTAATGAAACATCTTTCTAAAATAATATTTTTTCAGATATTTTCAATCTTTGTCAAATTTATAGAACATGCGCTTTTGACAGCTTGTTTAACGGAATGAAAGTTACTTATAGGATTTTGAAGAAGACTGGTCAGTATTTCATAAATGGTTTTTCCATTTAGGTTTGCCTGATGTTTCCACATGATTAAATTGAGGTTGTAAATTATTGGGAACGATACCACAAGGGTGATGGGCCCTTCTCAAAGCATCATATCAGAGGGTACATAACGTTGATAACATAAGATTTTGTAAGGCAGGTAGAAGGTGTTTCTCAGTCTTGAATGTGGGAAATAGAAAGGAAACAAAAAAAAAAAAAGAAAAGAAACTGTAAATCTAGGATCCCCAAAAATGTTATGAAAATATTTTTTCTATATATGGAATAATATTTTAATTAAGGAAAGCAGCACATGCTCAGGTAGAAAATACATTAAAAAACAAATGAACAACTCATGAGAATAAATATTTGGAATCTTTATTAGATGTAAAAATCAATGGTATTACTGTGGAGCTGAGTTTCTTTCAATACGCTACTCAGGAGAGACCATTGTAATTGTGTATACAGTTTGGTCGATTGCTTAATAAGCTAAGTGGAGGTCCCTGACTCAAAGGTGGAGTGAGTTTAATGCCTGCAGAAAGTAAAGTTTATTTCTGAACAGGTTATGCCATTTTGCAAACACCTGGTTTCTCCAAGACTCTGGCAGCATTAGACAACTGAAATATTCCAGTACATAATAGCTTTAAGATCTTGCTGCTTCCAAGTGGAGCCAGAAAATGGGGGATGGGATGGGGACCTGTAAGGGTCTACTCCAGCTTGGATTGAGGCAAGGGAACTCTCAGGGATGGGTACTACATAAGGAGCTGAAAACTAGGCCCCAGAGACACCTCTGATGTCATCTGAAGTAAGAAAAGCAAATGTTCTCAATTTCATAAATTCCTGAGAATATTCTAGAGGACCCCAACAACTCTATAACTTTAAGCTACAGAGAAGGAGGTTCCTAAAGACTTGAAGGCTCAGAGCTAAGCAATGAGTTAATAGTGAATATCTCCCAAAATTGCGCTTATGAGTGATTCTACAATATAAACCCAGAGAAAAGCATTATGAACTTATGTGTACTCTTTCTAAGCCCTGGCATGGGTAAATCTATATGTAAATTTTATTCTCCAAATTCTATAACACGAAAAATTTTATTGGATACAATTAACATTATTATCTTAATTATGTCCAGTGTATAAGAATAGTTTATAACTAAATTCTTGCTCTTTTAATATTTCTAAGATGGCATGATATAGCCTTCTCCTTTTTATCTTATCTTTGTTTATGTCTAAATGTTCTCCAAGTAAGCAATTCCTCAAGGACTTTGATTCTATATACAATAGTCATCATTACTGACCAGAGAAGACAAGTCCAGAAAATATCTTCAAGCTTTTAAGAGACAAAATGAAGCTCCAAGTAGGTTCCTTTATTTTTAATTTTTGTATATAAATATTTTCTAAATATTGTAATATGGAATCTCCCTTCCCTTGGAGAATATTTATATTACAAATGGATAATTGAATGTCAATTTTATTGATTGGAAACCACAGATTTCTATGGAAAGTGTCAGTCCAATGTTACAAAATAATTTTAAATCCAATATTCTTTGCTTTTACATTTTTATAAGAGCACGAGCTTTTATGCAACTGAACTACCTGTTATAATGTCAAGGTAGTCATGAATTCAACAGTAAATCTCAAAATACTACATGGTGTCATGATTAACGTCACATGCCAACAGAATCAACATATGTTACAGACTTTTAAAATTGTATATATAAATAATTTACATAATCTGTCTCTTAAGGGATCAAGTTTTAGTTTTTAGGCGGGAGTTAATAACTGAAACTCATAAATAGAAATCTCCAGAAATTACCTAATTTTCTATATAGTTTCACTAAATATGGAAGCTTACAAATACTGATCATGCCACTAGAAACTCAGCCTGACATTTGTTAGCAGAGAAGTCAATTGAATCTCTCACTGGGACCTGAATTTGTCTATCTTGTCACCCTCCTACCTTCCCAGATTAAGTAATTTTCCATTATCTAATTCTTCATTTCTCTCACCCGTAGTCCCTGTGCTGCCACACCTAGGAAATGGCTCCTACACCCATGTAAGAAATGATTTGCTTTTCAATCATCTTTGCTGGCCTGGTCTTTGAGTATCTACCTTGCCTGGAGCTCCAGCACTGGGGGTATCTGCAGTGCCATAGGGGCACCTAGGGGAACTCTACCCAGACTTGGGCTGGGTTTGCCACGTGTCAGAGAGTGAAATTCATGGAAGGAATAAGAGGTTGGAGGGAAAAATCGAAAAGCATTTCAGGCAGAAAGAGCATGAGTGAGAGAATGCCAGGGAACTTTAGAGGAAGCAAATAACTTTGGAGTGACTGAAGCTAAAGTGTACCTGAGGGGTGGGGGTAGGGGGAGGACTATGGGGAGAATAGAGTGCTGATAAGGCCAGAACAGTGGCAGCCCTATCCTTCCAGTAAGCCATGTTGAAGATCTGGGACTTCCATTTAAGGGCATTGCTAAACTGGGGAAAGGTTTCAAGTAGGAGACAGACATGATCACATCTGCATTCTAAAGAAATCACTCTTACTGTATTTCCAAAACTGGATTGGGTTGGATTGGAGAGCATGAAGAAAGATTGAGAATGTTACAATACTTTGGGATCACATAAGGAATAGTCATTGCAAAGATTGGATTACTTCCGCATAATTTCTTAAAAGGATAAAGCATAGGTGATAGCAGTGCCTACAGATCACTATGCTTTTTATCAATATGATAATAGGGAGCCTCTCAAAGCGAGATTAAATAGGAAGCCTGATAAGGTAGAAAATATATTTTTCATTTTTATAATTTACATGCATTACTGTGTGTGCGTAGGTGAGGGAAGAGAGAGAAAGACTGGGGAGCTGCCAGCTCCTTCTCAATACAATTAGGACAGAAAGTCAACTTGAGCAGAGCTCTGTTCTGTGAAGAGATTTTTGAGTGGTTTCTCTTAATTACACCTCTTTGTGTGGCTGAGCAAAGGGCATCACTCCCCTTCTTACGCATAGCTTTGCTGGCAGGAAAGAACCTTAAGAGCCCAATAGAGTCAATCTTGAGAAAAGGCCAGGTAAAGTCAGGCTCACCTCTGAGACTACCCAACTGCCTAAGTGTTGGGAGGAAAGCTGTGTCCACCCAGTACCTTTCATTTGGGAAATGGTGGCTAATCATATAAGTGTCAGAGCACTGTGACCTCAGACCCCATGTGTGTATTACCTGTGTTTGAAAGCAGGAATAAAGAATTATCATCCCTTCCCTTCAGATGGAATAAGAGCCAGGAGTTGAGAGAAATTCATGGGGCAGGGTGGGACCTAGGAGACATGATGTACTTCTACCCAATAAGGGCCGATAGAGATTAATAAGGACAAATAGGAAAATAGAATTAGGAGATTTTATTGAGGAAACTAATTAGGCAATTAGGAAATAGGAATTAGGAAAATAAAAATGATATGACCATCTTTGTACCCTGGGCTGATGAAGCAGGACATGCCAGTTACATAACATTACTTGGCTTTTCTAGGAGTAGTCCATCACTCTTTTTTCCTCCTCCTGTAGCTCTTGCAACATATCTATATTTTACCATAATATACTCCTTACAATATTTGGTTTGTTTGCATATCTAACCCAGAACTAGAGTATTCATTCCCCAAAGGCAGAAAATATATCTGTATTTACCTTTGTATATTACCAGGACCCATTATAGTGTCTTGAATATATTAGTAACTCAATAAATAATTTTAAATTAACTAATAACCTGCTTCATATCTCTTGTACTTGCGTTTTGCCTTAGTTCCTTTTTACAAAGCTTCATTAATTAAAGGTTACATGTCTACAGCTTATCTCAACAGGCCAAGTCTATCTTGTAAACTAGGCTTCATCATTGCAAATGCAGAGCCTGCTCATTCAGATATTATTTCACTTGTGGTCTGCAGTCAGTTCATACCAGCTTGAAGGAGTCAATTACTACACTTTCAGAAATTCTGTAAGCAGGTTGTTAAACACAGTCATTATTAAAAAATAAATTATAGACACTTACAATTAAATATACTATATTACAAACAAAGGTAATAGATACTCAAAATGCAAAACTTCCTAATTATTTTGCTATTTTATTCATCTGTAGTGTCTGTATTGCAGAAATATACACAGTCACGTGTTGCTTAACAACAAGGATACGTTCTGAGAAATGCATCATTAGGTGATTTCATTGTTGTGCAAACATCATAGAACATACTTACACAAATCTAGATGGTTTGGTCTACTACACACCTAGGCTATATGGTGCCAATCTTATGGGACCACTGTCGTATATGTGGTCCGTCATTGACTGTGTTGTATGTGTGGTCTGTCATTGACTGAAATATTATGCAGCGCACGATTGTATAATAGTGTACTGCTGCACATATCTTCCCAACTGCACATTTAGTAAGATTGTGTTGGTAGCTTTCAATCAACCATGGTGGGAATATTTACCTCGTAAATTTCCAAATGCTACAAATCAGGCCATGATTTATTGTTTTGTTGATCATCTATACTTAAGAAAATATGGAGAAAATGTTAATAATGCAGATTGAATTTAAAAGTGTCAAATCTATAGCTGTTATATTGGTGATAGCAAAAACAGAAAAATTCCTCTAGTATCCAAAAACTATAATCTGATTTAGCAGACAAGTTGCTTACATCATTGATGAACAAAGTTCTGACGTATTATCTCCAATGTTTCACTCTTATTTGTTAATGTAAATGAAAGTATCAACCACTTATATGTCAGAATTATTCCTGGAGAACCAATTGTTAAACATATACCAGCACACTGATCCTTGTAAAATGGTTTTGTCAAAGATGGTGCATGCATATGTTTAATGGTTTTATTGAGATATAATTCACATATCATCAGTTTACCCATTTAAAATGTACAATTCAATGGTTTTCAGTACATTCACAGAATTGTGCAATGAGACGCACAATCAACTTTAAGATCCTTTCATCATCCCAAAAAGAAATCCTGAACCAATTAGCTGTCACTCATCATTCCCTCCCAACCCACTAGCCCTTGACAACCACTAGTCTACTTCTACTTTCTGTCTCTATGGATTTGCCTGTTCTGGACATCTTATATAAATGGAATCATACAGTATGTAGCCTTCTGTGTCTGGTTTCTTTTCCCTAGCTTAATGTTTTCAAGGTTTATCCATGTTATAGCATGTATCAATACTTCATTACTTTTTATGGCTAAATAATATTTCACTCTATGGATATACCACATTTTGTTTATTCATTCATCAGTTGATGGACATTTGGGTTGTTTCCATTTTTTGGCTACTATGAATAATGCTGCTTGAACACTCCTGTACACATTTTTGTGGGGACATATGTTTTCATTTCTCTTGGGTATATATCTAGGAGTGGAATTGTGGGGTCAAAAGATAATTCTATGTTTAAATCTTTGAGGAATTGCCAAATTTTTTTCCAAAGTGGCAGTACCATCTTACATTCTCACCAGCAATGTATGAGGGCTCCAATTTTTCCACGTTTGCCAATACTTGTTATCTGTCTTTTTGATTATAGCCATTCTAATGAATGTGAAGTAGTATCTCTTTGTGGTTCTAACCATTCATATTGAACCAAAAATTTATTATTACATATAATTATTTTATTAATAACCAGCATTGTTCAAAATTACTTAAAGATCAAGATAAAAGGGCTTTTATTAGACCACAGAATGTAATTGTCAACATCATACCTAAAATGTTCCCACTGGTGTATTTTCCCACTGTTGTATTATAGGCCCTATGATGCATTTATATTTTTAGCTGAGAATTGACAGGAATTGAATAAATTATTGAAGGCTTGCACTTTTTAAGAAAAACTGATAAGGGTTCTTTCCAAAGGTTTAAAAGTAAACATATTTTAAATAAAAAGTTAATATAGATGAAGCTCACAAGATCATCTCCTTTAAGTTCAATACAAGGGCACTTACTAGCATCATTTTTACATGGTAATATTTTTTGTAGTTTTGCGAATGCAATAAGACATGAAAAAACAATAAGATGAAAGCATTATTTGAAGATAATATAATTGCATACTTAACCAATCAGAAGAACTTATACTTTTACTTTCTTTGAAGAAATAGTTCTTTCAAATGTTCAAACGTAAGAAATATGTAGGAATCTCTTACTAGCAAAGTTTTAAAATTTGGCCTTTTGATATAACATACTTTTGTATTTGTATTATAAAATGTAAAAATCTGTGCAGTCATTCTATGTGCAGTTTGAGTTATTCTAAGCAGAATCATGACTCATCATCCCTGTCAAACAAATGGAGTGTATGTAGTAATGCTTAGAGAAGGGACTATCCACTCTCTCAATATATTTAGATAGAACTTTACGTCCAGAAAAAAAATGCCCTTAAACTCTAAAGAGACAGAATATGTGAAATAAAAACAACAGAGAATGCAAATCTAAAGGGCATTAATTCTAAAATTATTTAAAGCTTGCTTATGAAATTTTAAGATGAGACACCATCTGCCTAATCTGAAACTGTAGGAGGATCTAGTACAGCATACTGGGACCCTGTGGTAATAAACAATTGAAGAAGGCAATTCTAGGAGAAAAAAATGTTTTTCTTAATGGGGTAGTTTGGAAGTCTAACAAATTTTTGTTAAGTAGGTGATTTGTAGCAAATTAATGTACTTTTATTTTAGATGTAGTTAACGTAGTTTTTAAATGATTTTTTATTTAATTTTATTCTCTAGGAGATACTAATTTTTATCATGGTTTTGCCAGCCTCAAGAAGAAAATCCTGTGGTTAGCCACGGTCTATGATACCTAAAGTCAATATCATACATGATTTCCATACTAGCTGAATAGAAAATTGTAGACAACTTATTTACACCAACAAACAAACAAACTATAATGAGAGGTGGTTGTGAATAAATGAACCACAAATTGAGTCAGAGCAAAGGTTTTATGAAATATATGTACAGAAAGTTTGCAAAGTCTTGGATGGAAAACAGAATATTTTTGAAGCCGATTCCCGTTATATTTTAGATTTAATGTTATTGCTAATAAAAATCCAATAAGTTGTAGAACTCAACAAAATAATTCTATATTCAGTTAGAAATTTAAGTAGATAGATATTGTCAATAACGATCCTAAAGAAGAAGTATAATGATGGTAGCACCAGGCAGCATGTGGATGGTCCAAACAAACAGCAAGATGTATTGATTTTTGTATATTTTATTTTTCATTAAAAATTGTATGTGTTCAAGGCATACAGTGTGATGATTTTATATATATACACACACACACACACATACACACATAGTGAAATGATTACTACAGTCAAGCTAATTAACATATCTCCTCATGGTTACCTTTTTTATTTTTTGTGATGAGAGCACCTGGAATCACTCTTAGCAAATTTCCAGCATTCAATACAGTATTATTTACTACAGTCATCATACTGTACATTAGGTCTTCAGATTTATTCATCTTACATAACTACAACTTTGTACCCTTTGACCAATATCTCCCTATTACCCCCACCTCCCCATCCCTGGTAACCACTCTTCTACTCTGCTTCTACGTGTATGACTTTTTTAGATTCCCATCAATGAACACTTACGTTATTTCCATATCTTGGCTATTGTGAATTGCTAATAGGCATATGAAAATTTGCTCATCATCACTAATGATCAGGGAAATGTAAATCAAATGTAAATCAAAACCACAATAAGATACCACCTCACACTTGTTAGGATGGCTGTTATCAAAAAATTAAGATAAATGTTGACAAAGATGTGGAGAAAACAGAACCCTTTTACACTGTTGGTGGGAATGTAAATTGGTTCAGACATGGAAAAACAGTATGGAGTTTCCTCAAAAAACAAAAACAAAAACAAAAATAGAACTACCACAAAATCCAGCAATCCCTCTTCTGGGTATATTCCCAGAGGAAATGAAATCACTGCCTTAAAGAGATATCTGTGTTCCCATGTTCACTGCAAAATGTACTTAAAAAACAATGATAATAACATGGCGTTCATCCCTCCAGCAGAGATATAGCTCTTTGGAATCAATTATAATGCTCAGAAATGGTACCACAATTAATTCTAGGCAATGAATTATCAAAATTGAATTATGATCTGGGAACAAAAATTGGTTTCATATGATACAACCAAAAATTGTAATTTATTAAAGAGTTAAATATTATTGTAAAGCAGATATACTATCTAGGAGAAAATATATTATTTTATAAATCTGTGAAGGAGAAATCACTTAGAACTAGAGCCTAGAAACAACAAGAAAGTTCAAGATTGACAGATTTGAATATATAATTAATAAAACTTCAGTGGAATGGAAGACAATACAAAAAAAATTAAAACAAAAGAGAATGATTATAAATTTTTCTTTATTGTGTTTGTTATCTAATGTGTGTCTGAGTACGTTTTCAATTAAAAAGGAAAAACAATAAAATAACACTTAGCATAATGCCTAGAAAGGTTATTAACACGTTAATATTCCAGATATTCAACTTCAAGATAATCATAGCCAGATTTTGATGGAAACTAGAGAAAAGGTTATTAGTATTGCAACTCCTGATGCTACCATTTTCCTCATTTCTTCTTGCAAATTTCTACTAACTTTCATGCTAGATTTTATACTCCCATATCTTCTACAATATCATTTGGTTTAGATGAATATGGCTTCAGATGTGATATCTTTTTCTTACTTTACTTAAGCCAATGAGTCTCAAACTTGTTGTCCAAAATCTTACACAGCACCCCCACCAAATTATGACTCAGTAAGTTTGGAAAGTTCTAGGATTTTCATTTTTAACAGGCACTCCCAGGTGATTTTCATGTAAGTGGTTACAGCTAACTGTCTGGAACAATTTCTTTTTACCTTGGATTTTGTTTAAAGTGGAATGGGGGCTCAGAAAAAAAGCAAGATTGAAAAACCTTCAGGCAAGGCCCTTATGCAGGAAGCAAGGATGGGGAAGCTAGGGAAGAGAAAGAGAGTTTATAATAATGACAGGGGTGGGCAGAAAGGTAGCTGGTGTAGAGAAGAAATAGGATGTACAACTGGGTCACTGATGGCCCAATCCAAGCTACAGAAATACATTCTCCTTCCAAAGCATTGTAGGAAAAAAATGTTTCAGTGGAAAACTACTTGTTTACCTACTGCATACCCTCCGAGTTATCAGACGCCAGCCCTTTCACTGTCTTTGAACTACTTATTGACGCAATAAATTGTAGGTAACTGATATGTAAGTTATCTCCTGTCTGGTAGTGATTTAACTGATTTTATTCTCCCTCAGCTCTTCTAGTCCCTCCCACCCCAACTGAGGGAAAAATCGTTTTTCTCTACTTGGAAGTCATCTCAACATTTCTTTACTCCACATAAATCTACTGTGTTTTTTGTTTACTATTCTAATTTCAACATTTTTTTCTCTTCTCAAATTTTTTTTATTGAGGTTATGATACTTTACAACCTTGTGAAATTTCAGTTGTACATTATTATTTGTCAGTCACATTATAGGTGCACCACTTAACCCTTTGTGCCCACCCCCCACCACCCTTTCCCCTGGTAACCACTAATCTGTTCTCTTTGTCCATGTGTTTGTTTATCTTCCACATATGAGTGGAATTATACAGAGTTTGTCTTTCTCTATCTGGCTTATTTCACTTAACATTATACCCTCAAGGTCCATCCATGTTGTTGTGAATGGGACAATTTTATCCTTTTTTCTGGCTGAGTAGTATTCCATTGTGTATATATATATATATATACATATATATATATACCATATCTTCTTTATCCGGTCATCAGTCAATGGGCACTTAGGTTGCTTCCACGTCTTGGCTATTGTGAGTAATGCTTCAAGGAACGTACTGGTGCATGAGTCTCTTTGAATTGCTGATTTCAAGTTCTTTGGATAGATACCCAGCAGTGGAATGGTTGGGTCATATGGTATTTCTATTTTTAATTTTTTGAGAAATCTCCATACTGTTCTCCATAGTGGCTGTACCAGTTTGCATTCCTATCAGCAGTGTATGAGGGTTCCTTTTTCTCCACAACGTCTCCAACATTTGTTATTTTTTGTCTTGATTATTTTAGTCATTCTAACAGGTGTAAGGTGATCTCTTACTGTTTTGATTTGCATTTCCCTGATGATCAATGAGGATGAGCATCTTTTCATGTGCCTATTGGCCATCTGTATATCTTCTTTGGAGAAGTGTTTGTTCATATCCCCTGCCCATTTTTTGATTGGGTTGTTTGATTTTTTTGTTGTTGAGTTGTGTGAGCTCTTTATATATTATGGAGATTAACCCTTTGTTGGATATATGATTTGCAAATATTTTTTCTCAGTTGGTGGGTTGTGTTTTTGTTTCAGTCCCGTTTGCCCTTGCCTTGTAGAAGCTCTTTAGTCTGCTGAAGCCCCATTTGTTTATTCTTTCTATTGTTTCCCTTGTCTGAGAAGATATGGTGTCTGAAAAGATCCTTTTAAGACTGATGTCAAAGAGTGTACTGCCTATATTTTCTTCTAGAAGTCTTATGGTTTCAGGTCTTACCTTTAAGTCTTTGGTCCATTTTGAGTTTATTTTTGTGAATGGCATAAAAGAATGGTCTATTTTCATTCTTTTACAAGTGGTTGTCCAGTTTTCCCAACACCATTTGTTGAAGAGACTTTCTTTTCTCCATTGTATGTTCTCAGCTCCTTTGTTGAAGATTAGCTGTCCATAGATGTGTGGTTTTATTTCTGGGCTTTCAATTTTGTTCCATTGATCTGTGTGCCTGTTTTTGTACCAGTACCATGCTGTTTTGATTAGGACAGCTTTGTAGTATATTTTGAAGTCAGGGATTGTGATGCCTCCAGCTGTGTTCTTTTTTCTCAGGATTGCTTTAGCAATTCTGGGTCTTTTGTGGCCCCATATGAATTTTAGGATTCTTTGTTCTATTTTTGTGAAGAATGTCATTGGGATTGTGATTGGGATTGCACTGAATCTGTAGATTTCTTTAGGTAGTATGGACATTTTAAACTATGCTTATTCTTCCAATCTATGTGAATGGAATGTCTCTCCATCTCTATATCGTCATCAATTTCTTTCAGGAAAGTCTTGTAGTTCTCATTGTATAGGTCTTTGATTTCCTTGGTTAAATTTATTCCAAGACATTTTATTCTTTTTGTTGCCATTGTGAATGGGATTGTGTTCTTGAGTT
The DNA here is from genome assembly GCF_021613505.1 of Equus quagga. Taxonomy (NCBI): domain Eukaryota; kingdom Metazoa; phylum Chordata; class Mammalia; order Perissodactyla; family Equidae; genus Equus; species Equus quagga. The sequence continues at coordinate 99,094,286 of NC_060276.1, forward strand.
CTCTTTCTGTTAGTTCATTATTAGATTATAGAAATGCTACTGATTTATGTAAGTTGATTTTGTACCCTGTAACATTGCTGTAATTGTTGATTACTTCCAGTAGCTTTCTGATGGATTTTTTTTAGGGTTTTCTATATGTAAGATCATGTCATCTGCAAACAGCAAGAGTTTCACTTCTTCATTGCCTATTTGCATTCCTTTTATTTCTTTTTCCTGCCTAATTGCTCTGGCCAAAACCTCTGTACAATGTTGAATAAGAGTGGTGAGAGTGGGCATCCTTGTCTTGTTCCTGTTCTCAGAGAGATAGCTTTAAGTTTTTCCCCACTGAGTATGATGTTGGCTGTGAGTTTGTCATACATGGCCTTTATTATGTTGAGGTACTTTCCTTCTATACCCATTTTACTGAGAGTTTTTATCATGAATGGATGTTGGATCTTGTTGAATGCTTTCTCTGTGTCTATTGAGATGATCATGTGGTTTTTGTTCCTCACTTTTTTAATGTGGTGTATCATATTGATTGACTTGCAGATGTTGAACCATCCCTGTGTCCCTGGTACAAATCCCACTTGATCATGGTGTATGATGTTTTTAACATATTGTTGTATTCAGTTTGCCAATATTTTGCTGAGGATTTTTGCGTCTATGTTCATCAGTGATACTGGCTTGTAGTTTTCCTTCTTTGTGTTGTCCTTGTCTGGTTTTGGTATCAGGGTGATGTTGGCCTTGTAGAATGTGTAAGGAAGTGCTCCATCTTCCTGAATTTTCTGAAATAGTTTGAGAAGGATAGGTATTAAATCTTCTTTGAATGTTTGGTAGAATTCTCCAAAGAAGCCATCTGGTCCTGGACTTTTATTTTGGGGAGGTTTTTGATTACTGTTTCAAGCTCTTTACCTATGATTGTTCTACTTAGATTCTCTATTTCTTCTTGATTCAGTTTTGGGAAGTTGTAGGAGTCTAAGAATTTATGCATTTCTTCCTGGTTTTCCAATTTGTTGGTATACAGTTTTTCATAGTATTCTCTTATAATCTTTTGTATTTCTGTGGTATCTGTCGTGATTTCTCCTCTTTCATTTCTGATTTTATTTATTTGAGTCTTCTCTCTTTTTTTCTTAGAGAGCCTGGCTAAGGGTTTGTCGATTTTTTGTCTAATTTTCTCAAAGAACCAGCTCTTTATTTCATTGATCCTTTCTACTGTCTTTTTTGTTTTGATTTTATTTGTTTCTTCTCTAATTTTTATTATGTCCCTCTTTCTACTGACTTTGGGCTTTGTTTGTTCTTCTTTTTCTAATTCTGTTAGGTGTAGTTTGAGATTACTTATTTGAGATTTTTCTTGTTTAATTGAGGTGAGCCTGTCTTTCAGTGAATTTCTCTATTAGGACTGCTTTTGCTGAACCCCAAATGAGTTGGTATGGTCCGTTTTCATTTTCATTTGTCTCCAGATCATATTTGATTTCTTCAATGATCCATTCGTCATTCAGTAGCATATTGTTTAATCTCCACATCTTTGCCCCTTTCCCAGCTTTATTCTTGTAATTGATTTCTAGTTTCATAGCAGTATGGTCGGAAAAGATGCTTGATATTATTTCAATCCTCTTAAATTTATTGAGGCTTGCTTTGTTTCCCAACATATGGTCTATCCTTGAGAACGTTCCATGCACACTTGAGAAGAATGTGTAACCTGCTGTTTTTGGATGGAGTGTTCTATATATTATCTATTAAGTCCACCTGGTCTAGCTTTTCATTTAATTCTACAATTTCCTTGGTGACTTTCTGGAGGATCTATCCATTGGTGTTAGTGGATATTATTGTCGTATTGTATTGTTGTTGATATCTCCTTTTAGTTTTGTTAATAGTTGCTTTACATACTTTGGTGCTCCTATGTTGGGTGCATATATATTTATAAGTGTTATGTCTTCTTGGTGGAGTGTCTCTTTTATCATTATATACTGCCCCTCTTTGTCTCTCTTTACCTGTTTTGCCTTGAAATCTACTTTGTCTGATATAAGTACGGCAACATTTTCTTTCTTATGTTTGCTGTTAGCTTGGAGTATCGTCTTCCATCCCTTCACCCTGAGTCTGTGTTTGTCTTTGGGGCTGAGGTATGTTTCCTGGAGGCAGCACGTTGTTGGGTCTTGTTTTTAAATCCATCTTGCCACTCTGTGCCCTTTGATTGAAGAATTCAATCCATTTACATTTAGAGTGATTACTGAAATGTGGGGGCCTAATGCTGCCATTTTATCACTCGTTCTCCAGTTCTCCTGCATTTCTACATCTGCTGTTTTGACTTTACCTTTGAACTGGTCATAACACCTACCTGGTCCCTTCATAGCATATGAGCAAAAATTTCTTTAACATGTGTTCATTCTTACACCTGTATAAAAGTCATGATTATATACTTTTTTTTGCAAATTATCTGTTAACAGGAATACAATGCTTGCCTCATTGCCTATCATTGCCATTAAATTCAGTAATACACATATTTATACACACATGATATGCCTCTGACATTTGTTGGACTACTGAAGGATTTTATGAATACTGTCCTTATTCCTCTTTCTTTTTTAAAATATAAGAATCAGCAATATAATTTTATCATTACTCTGTTTAAGTCCAAAACAGTTAACTTGTTATCGAGAGAAACTCTCCATCTTTTCTATCTCTTGGTCTCTAATTTGCTGCAACATGCGATTTCTGATAAGGCAATCCTAGCATGTGATTCAGAATCAAGCACCACAACTCTTCCTTATCCTCTTCCATTTAGCTATTGAAAAAACACTTTTAGTCTCATCTCTGATACTCAGGTGATAGTACTAAAACTATTTACTACACTTAACTAGAAATACAGGAAATTAGCATTAGAATTCCACAAGTTATAGAGAAGAGAGACACAATTTAATTTTCCTCTTGATTCTGTTTCTTTGTTTTCCTTCAAATAATAAGAGAAAAATTTAAGCTATGGCCTAGGGTGCTGCATGCATCAAATATATCAGAGAGCCAGGGCTGGGGTCTTGAAGATAATGGCATTTTTGCTGTCTCAAGTTGATATCTGTAAAAGCTCCAGTAAATTGCACTAAATGCTTCTGCTACCTTTTTGGCAGAAAGGTGCACCGTCAGCTCAATCTTACCAGGTTCAGAAGGAAGTACTCTAAAATTGATCATAAAAAATCATTTGCTATCTAAAATGAGAACAATGCTTGTCATACAGCAGGCTTTCAAGTAGGCCACGATGTGAGGGGGCTTTAGAGGAAAACAATACATTTTCCCTTCAGCCAGTGGATTTCAATCAGCAGGAGGGATGCTTGTTATTTAGTGCAAGCTTCTAATTAGGTATCATTTGGCCATTTCTAAAACTGCTGAGAGCAGAGATTCTCTCTCCACTAGAGGACACTCTCTAACTTATTGAAAAATAAAAAACCTCTTTTTTAATTAAAAGAAAATTTCTTCCCTAATTAAAAAGCATCAGCATCCAGAGATCTTACTCATTTGAATTAGGAAATAGTGAGCATTTTGTTCTTAAATAAGATGTTGAATAATAGAGAGATTTTAATTTCATTTGCACCATTAATCATGCATATTAAAATTACTCTATGGTCATGGTAAAGATAAATGTTTTGCCAAAGACTCTTCATTTAAGATAAAAGCAAAGTTGTTTACAAAACATATTTATCTTTTGTCATTAGTTACACTGAATGACTTCTCTTCCAGAAAGCTTTATTCAGATATGAAGAACTTTCTCTTTCTCTCTCTCACACGCACACATACACACACACACAGAGGCAAATAAGGAAAGTTCTATTGGAGTCTCCTCAAGACATTTAACCCAAATAAGTACCAGGACCTATGGCACATAATAGTTGCCAGTATCTAACTACAGAGAGTTCTTCGGAAATCAGAGATTTATCTAAGGATTCCAAAAGAAAGGAAAGAAATGGAAGGGATAGGTTACATTAAGCTCATAGTTGAGGATGTATTCCTGCAGGATGTAACGTCTGCCCAAATTTCAAGGGAACAAAATCACAGAAAAACAAGACATGCACTTTAAAATTTGCTAACGTAATTCAGCTGTAGTGTCAGATTTCTTTATGAAAATGTGTTTTGTACTATCTTACAACATATTTCTGCAGCTTTTAAGAACAAAGCAACGTATTTGGCTGGCCAACAGATTGCAAGATGATTTAAGTAACCACAAATAACTTGGAGTTAATTGAGTCAAATACATCCAATAGTACCCATGGTGAGTGAGTGCTCACTAAGTGTTAGCAATTATTACTATTTCTAGTATTACTATCATCATGGGACTTAAACTTTTCTATAAGTTATGACTTGAAGTTCATGCACCAAGTTAGGCTAATTTACACCTTTCAGGAATCTGAGGGCTGCATACAGGAATTTGAATGAATTGTTGGGGATATTTCCCATACTAATGAGATGAAGACAGGCAGTGGCAGAGCCCTTCCAGAATGGAGAGGAAATCTCATGCACTTGAAAGAAAAGAGTGTGCAAAATGGGAATATTATTACTGCATTGTGTTTGGATGGTTCAATACTCTTGTAAGGATTCAAATTATAGCTCTTGATGGCTCCTTCCATTGGCATGATACAAAAGTTTATGGCATCTAGAACCAATGGACACCAAGCTGAAGAGGGGGACTCACCAAGCATCAGTTAACATCTGATGCCACCTGATGACCTCACCTCTGGGAAGGTGTGATGTTGCACCTGGGTGTTGAGAAGATGGATATTAGCTAAAAGAAATAGGAAATTGAGGAATGCTCAGTAGAAAATGTTCAATTGCCAGGAAATGGATTTGCTCAAAAAGGTTATTCAGAAACGCTTGGTGGTGATGAAAGATAGGAAGTAGGGCCTTTTTGGATATTTTCGTTTGTTTGTTTGTCTTGTTTTTTTTTTTTTTTGAGGAAGATTAGCCCTCAGCTAACTACTGCCAGTCCTCCTCTTTTTGCTGAGGAAGCCTGGCTCTGAGCTAACATCCGTGCCCATCTTCCCCTAGTTTATACGTGGGACGCCTACCACAGCATGGCTGCCAAGCAGTGCCATGTCCGCACCCGGGATCCGAACCAGCGAACCCCGGGCCGCCGAGAAGCGGAACGTGCGAACTTAACCGCTGCGCCACCGGGCCGGCCCCTTTTTTGGATATTTTTTAATTGAGCTAAAATGCACGTAACATAAAATTTACCATCTTAGCTATTTTTAAGTGTACAGGGAAGTAAGGCCATTTTTGCCTGTCAGTTGAAGAGTAGATGAAAGAAGTGACTTATAGTTTACTTTCTGCCAAAGACATCAGAACTGCTTATAATTTTATTCATTTCTAAAATTGTTTTGAATCATCCACAAAGTAGACTTTTTTTGGAATGCAGACATTTTGGGGTTTTTATTGCAGGAGGTTTACCATCTCAAATTTGTGTGATTGCATATTGATAAAACATCTCCCTTATTTTTGCTCCATTAGTTACACAGTCACTGTACTAAATCCCTCATAGATTCTCTTAACTCTTGTGGTACTTTCTCTTCCTTCCAGAGTCTCATATTTTTAAAGCAAATTATTCCATTTTCAGCCTCCAAGTATATTTAAATGAGCCATTAACACACACACAGAAAGCATTTATCTGTGGTCAGTGATAAGCCAATTCTTTAGACAGTATTATAAGTAGTTGAAACAAGAAAGAATAAAACAGAGGGGGATGAAGAATAGGAATATGAAAAGGAGGAGTGAGAGGGAAGGAAAAATGAAAGGAAGAGGAAAGAAAGGGATAGTGGTGGTGGTGAAGGGTATTGAAATATCCCCAACAGCTTCTTCAAATGTAAGTGTTATGTATAGGTTGCCATGCTCTTGAACAGACCCTGTCCTGACATTGGCTTCATATTTCTTTGTGCTTAATCTGTCATCTCCAAACCCTGGCTGATATCTATTGAGGCAGAGGCCACTAAATGCCTCCCATTGTCTATTATCCTTCTTCCTTTTAGCAATATAATCCCTAAAGTTGCAGTTGGGCACATGGTTACCCAGCTACAGACTCTATTTCCTAGCTTCTCTTGCAGGTAGATATGGCCATATGACTGAGATCAGGCCAATAAGATGTGTGAAGAAGTGATATGTGCAGCTTCCCGATCATTTCCTTTATGGTGAAGCCTCATGTCCTGCACTTTATTTTTCACTTTCCTGTAGGCTGGAAAGCAGATGTGTCAGTGAACTTGTTTCTACTGAATATATGAAGACAAAATGGTGGAGCAACAAGATATAAGGAATCCGGGTCTTTGAATGACTTAATGGAACAGAATCACCCTACCAGTCTGGGTTCTCTCTGCTGGTCTATTAAAGAGAGAACTACACTTCTAATTTACCAAAGACATTGTATTTTGAGGTACTTCTGTTACCCAGCTTAGCCTGTACCCACCCAGTACCTCTAGAATGTACTCTTCTTCACCTTGATGTAGCAGGGCAGGATAAAATAACAACGCTATACTAACTAATTTGATCCATTTAGTGATGTAGACAACAACCACATTTATCTCTTGCTTATTCTCTAATAATTTCCCACAGTACCTATATATAAAATGCAGAAACAGAAAAATATAAATCCCCTCTTTGAGAAGAAATCTATGAAATTAGGAATGAGTCTCCTTTTAAGAAAAGACTTAGCTTTAATTAGATGAAAACTATAAGGCATTTACTTAGGTCTTGGTTTATTTAAGGGAAATACGGTCAGCAGCATCTGTTCTAAAACACATATAGTACCTTGTGACTAGGTGTTTTGTTTTGTTGTTACATGGAGTAGTTGCACTAAAACGAAAGGTCCAATTCAGATTGCATTTTGCTATATCTCTGCATTTTAATGAGACATCCTCCGCCTGTTTCCTAACACTCACGGTCTTAAGAGATCATTTAGATATGCACAAAGCCTGCTTTTCTTATGCTTTTAAAAATATAAACCATAATCCTTAATTTTATGTGGATTTCGAGGTTAATGAAATATTCTTTAGGAAGTTTTATAAGCTTATAAAATATAGCTGGTGCAGGACATAACGATAGCTCGAGTATGATGTTTATTATTTAAAATGCAAATGAACATTCATTGAACTCAATGTTTTGCATTTTATTTCTTCCTGCCTAGAAGGGCTTTGGTTGGTCAGCATTATATTAAAAGTACTCAGTGTAACGCTGGTGTTTCATACCGTGGTTTGCTCTTCTTGTCTCCCCTCCAGAGTGGCTTAGTAAAATGCTTCTGACAGCTTCTGAGCCTAAAATACACTGCGAAGCTTGGTTCTTTTGTCCACATTCGATTGAAGGAGAAATGATAGCAGTTTGAACTGCCATGGAAGCAGTTTGAACAATTGAAGTTCAACATGGGAGGGAATTTTCTGGGCTGAGTTAATCAGGAAAAGTTTCAGAAGCTGATAGCATTCATAGATATTTTCAGTACTTAAAATCACTGTTATTTTCATTTCCAGTCTACGGCCAAAGCTATTTATTTCAGTTATTTTCAGTCTTAAAAAAGACACGTTATTTCTCTTTGGAACCTGTATCTCCCTTCTCAGTCCATTCTACTGTTGGTGTCTTCAAAGTCACTTGAAAGTAACCCTGCTATTCTAACTTTCATTCCTCTTTCCTGTTCATAGAACCTCAGGTTCAGGAGACATTTCCCCTCCATGCTTAAAAGTACTTTTATTGCCTCTAAACATGCAATTTCTTGTAGCTGTAACATAACAAAAGCTGTAACATTCCTTTTAATTTTTTCCTTCCTTTTGGGGTTCCCAATCTCACTTTTCATAACTTTATCCTCTCTCATGGTATCTTTACTCCTGACATTTATACTAAATCAGCATCTTATTAAAACTCACACACACACACACACATACACACCAATACTAGACAGACTGGTTACTCTTCTCTGAGCTGGTGGGAGGTTTTTCACATGGTTTTTAATCACAACTGCCTAATGCAAGGCTTATGAGACACCAATCAAGAAGGTTTATAGCCCTCAAGATGTCTTCAATAAAAGAGATTGTAAAGTAGCATCTGAGACTTGTCAGCATCTAATAAAGGTTATCACTTGAGAATATCTTTCCAGCTTTCTTACCTAAAGAAGGTATATGATTTTCTGAAGTCCATTTTTGTGCCCATCACTATTATTCTGTGATTTTTGATCTATATTCTAATATTAGCAACTAAGTGGAAAGTTGTAGAAGTAAATTAAAATAACTAAGTCTTCTTGTCTTTAGGAAAATGACGACTTGTATCATTTCATAAAGATGAATACTTTCTCCAACATATTTATGAAATCATTCACATTATTGATGTTCTATCTGTAGTGATATTAATAAGCTTGCTTTTTTCCCCCAACATGAATCTCCTGGGGAATGCCCTTTAGTATACCCAATAAATACATGTAAATGTAGCAATTAGTTCTAAATCTTTTTCAGGAAACCCCGGAAACTTTCACACAGCCCAAGACAGAGGAAAGAATAAAGCCATTTGTTCCTATCTAGATGATGTTTCATAGCATATTAACTCCTTGGTACTAGCTGTTGAAAAATTAAGGGCAAGTTTGGCTGATAGGATGTGCATTCTGAATCAAATACCATCTTAGATTAATGAAAATACTCATTGATCTGATTAACTTCATCAATCTGATACTTTAGTTTACCACGACCATGTCTATCACATAGTAAAAAAAAAATAGTTATAGCAAAAATTAAGACAAAATTAAGAAAGCTGTTAAATGTAAGCAGATTCTTGTGAGCAGAAAACTGCAATTCTGAAACATTTATTAATTAGTACTTTTTCTACGTCTATTGAGTCAAAAGATATGCTTCTTGACTTTCTCATTTGAAGTAAGAGAGAGACTCTTAAGATTCCATAAATGAAGCTTTAAAGCACTTTTGACACATCTTTCTTGTCTTCCTTCTTTCTTGTCTTATTTATATTTGTCTTTACTTTCAAAATTTTATACAATGCAAAAATATTGCTTTCATAATTTAGAAAACAATGAATTATAGCATGAAAATGTCACCATATCCTCTAGCTCAAGGTAGCACAGCAGATCATGCACCACCTTCCTCTACTCCCTCTTTTCTCCAACAATCTGTAGACATGGAAGGTTCTGGGAGAAACAACTCTCCCTTAGTCAAGATCAGCTCTGTGACTCTCAATATACTGAGAAAAGTGCAGTTGTATAGACTATAGCTTAGTGATACTTCTTGGAAGCACAGCATCGACAGAATATAAGTATTAGAACACAGGCTGGCTCCATGGCCGAGTGGTTAAGTTCACACGCTCTGCTTCAGCAGCCCAGGGTTTGCAGGTTCTGATCCTGGGCATGGACTTATGCACTGCTCATTAAGCCATGCTGTGACAGCATCCCACAGAGAAGAACTAGAATGACTTTACAACTAGGAAATACAACTATGTACTGGGGCTTTGGGGAGAAAAAAACAAGAGGAAGATTGGCAACAGAGGTTAGCTCAGGGCCAATCTTCCACACCAAAAATAAATGAATAAATAAAAGAGTTTGTCTAAAAAAAAAAGTATTAGAAGAGACATCTTTCTCATCCGTAGTTAGGGACTGTGGATTTCCCCAACACAAATAAAAATTTTAAATCAGGTTTGTTAAATCTGTGTTTATTTTTAGACTAGTTCTCCTCCTTTTCCACATTTTACTCCCAAAACAGGGGTTTGGTACAGTATGAATGAAACGCTTCCACTTACAGTTTTTCATAACAATAAATAAGGTTATGCCCTGTAGCAATACTTGCTCATTTTGGAGAGCCAAGGAAGAGGTGTGAATAGTATTTATGCTCTCTCCTTTATTTAAGCCAACATTGTCACTTTCACTTGTTCCACTACTCTTAAAATTTTCAGACAGCCTTCTATTCTCACTGTAGTGATCGACTATTCATCTTAAAAAAATATTGCTTGAAAAAAAGTGAAAAGTGAAGATTTCCTTTAAATATTAGGAATAGCTATTTGGGATGGGAGATAGTAGAGAGGTAAATTGGATAAATTCTTTATTTCCTAATCCCCTTGTTTATCAAATTTGTAACATACATGTGAGCAAGGTCCTTGGAACAACTGTGAGGATAAACAAGCTGATTTTATGGTCCCACTCTCTGTTTTCTATAGTACGTCCTTCATTTATCCTCCAAGTGCCAGTATGTTCATGAAGCACAACCGTTAACCAGACCCGTTACTCTAGCCCCCACCAATGCTTGCCATCTTTTAGAGTGTACATTGTGATAGCTTTGTAATATGCTGACTTGGCTAGGCTGAACTGCATTTCTCAGAACTCCATTTTCTTGTATGTGTCCCGTTAGGGTAGGTTACAAGAGACATTCTCTCACATTGGTGGAAGGATGGAAGGGAGGCAGCAAGCATTTTGCGGGGGGGGGGTGTGTGCGCACATTGTTGCTGATATGCTGACTCACCTCACTGACATGAAGTAGCAGTTAGGCCTGAATGAAACTGCTGTTTTCTCTTGGATTTTCCTTCAGTGTCTCTGACTCCTGGGCCAGAGGTGTGTTTTTAGCTCTATGATGAAGGGCCCTGGCTCAGTTTTGTTGGTAAGATCAGAGGCAAGAAGAACTGATACAGGTTTCAGTCTATCCTAGTAGAGTTCAAGCCCGCTCATGATCTTCCCAGCTGACTGCCCGCCCTGTGGACTGCAAGCCCAGCTCGTGCTCATGGGCTTCTATCCTGCTTATTATCTTCCCTTCCTGACTGCCTGCCTGTGAACTTCAGGCCTCAGCATTAGATGCAGAAACAGCCATGTGGAGACTGCCTAATCAACCCCCATAATTGTGTAAATCAATTCTCTGAAAATAACTAAATAATTTATATGTATAAAAATATGTATGTATGTATGTGTATTTTATGTTGGCTGTTACTCCCTTAACCCTCTTCTCATGCTATGCATGCATGGATGGCTTCCTATATATCAATGACTTTAACATCTTCACCACCCGTATTTTACTGATCTCCGAATCTAAATCTTTGGCTTGGGCTACTCTCCTGCATGGACATCTCCACTTGGATCTTCCACAAGCATCTCTCACTCAACATGTCAGCAGTTTGATTTGTCATCTTTCTCCCAAAATTGCTCATCCTTTTGACTTTCATATTTTGGGCAACATTACCTAACATGCATTCAATCAATGCTTATTGGAAAGTTAATGAATGAATAAATAAACGTGCTCAGAAAATATATTTCTCCACTATTAAGTGTTGAGAGTGAACAATAGCAGCCTAACTCACAAACTAGGTCTTATTTCAAATTATGTGAAGGGAACATTTCAATGAACAAGCCTCATCCCAGTGATCTTAATTTCCTTCCTCCATGTCAGCCTCAACTTTTTTTGGGTTACAGACTACAGACACTTTAAAGAATTCATAAAAGAGAGTCCTTGCCCCCCTCCATGAAAATATCTTGTCTGCTTACAATTTTAAGACCCCTTGAAATTCATTTATAGACCCAAGAATCCTGGGTTAAGTATCTGTGATCTGGTTAAGTTTGATACTAGAAAATGTTAATTATTGCATATACGAGTTATAATCTCACAGGAAGGTGTTGTGGGATTTGTGCTGCTTTCAGGTGTCTTTTTTTGTCTATTTGAGTTAATAGAAATGAAAATCTAGAGTTGTTTGTCAAAACAAATATGTTTGTCCTACTGAGACTTTTTGAAAAGAAATAACTAAACATTGATGATTTATCTGATGACAATAAAGTAGCAAAAGGTTTAAGCAAAATTAGCTATTCTGTTTAAGATATTAAGATATCATTTGTGATGTTTTATTACTATAATATTTAGATGGAATATAATAAATCCAGTTTAAAACTGTTTTTCATGTGCTAAAAACGTGAAAAGCACTTCTTCTGCAGTAAAATTAGTGGTCATATCACCTGAATTTTCAATCTTCTTTCTCCAGTTAATAGATTTATTATAGATTTTTAGGAAAATGAAATAATTTTACAAATATTTGAATATTAACTGGTTTACCAGTTTGTGGGAAAGACAAAAATGAATTTCTAAAAAATAGCTACTTCCCTCAAAACTTCCTTATTTTGAAAACAAAATGTAGTTCTATAATGGAGAACAATGTAAAATAAAAGCAAAATACAGTCACAATAGAACATCAATGAAAAATTATCACAGTAGCTGGAGATACGTATTTGAAACAAGAAATTTGACATTGAATTCACTGTGATTATGGTTTCCCCTATGTTCCAGAGTAGGTAGGGCCACTGGGACAGTATTCACAACCTCTTTCTTAAATATGTCTGTCTGTCAACAAATTAACACCTAGGTTGATGCAGTAATGAGCAATTAATTGGTTGGCAGAGGCATACGGACAGGGATTACAGAAGGGAATCCCTCTGGCTGTGTGTGTTCATGGAAAGCAAGATGTGAAATCAGAAGAGAAAGAAGGAATCTTTGGAAATTTGTCATATCAAGATTGCAAAATTAATGTCCATGGGTACTTTAAGAATGTTGTAATACTTCCCCTCAAATGTTCTCTCTTTGCATTCTTCAGCATAAACAATGGCACTTTCTTTAAATATGTGTTGTGATAGTTTATATACATATAATTTTTTTGAGATGAAGTAGGGGGACTATTCAACCTGTAACCTTAAACGAGAGACTGAAGTCTTAAATGTCAAGATGGTTTAAGGCAATGTTGCATGGTGACTCTAGTTAATAGTCCCCTCTATGAAAAGGCACATTCAAATTCTCTGAAAACACACTATGTAGGCTGAACAAAGCAAATCCTCAAGATGATTTTGGTGATCCAGCCACCAATCTGCAATTCCTATTCTAAACCATAAATGTAGTGGTTGGAATGCAGGCCCCTGAGTCAGCTAAATCTATGTCCAAATAGGACTCTACCATTTATTATCTCCTTGACCTTAAGCAAGTTATGTCATTTAAAATCTCTAATATTTTAATTTTCTCATTTGCAAAACTGAGTGTACAAATATTTAACTCAGGTTTATTATGAGGATTAAATGTATGAACAAGGTATGTAAAGCACTTAGCACTTTGTAAATTAGCACAGACAGTAGTGGCTCAATAAATAATGGGGGTTAATACTAGTAAAAACAATGATACACAGTCCTAACAAATACACCGCCTACTAGGTACCAAGCTGAAAAGTATCTCTTGATAAAACAGAACTAGTCTTCTACTAACATGAGTCCCTATACTTAATTTTCACACGATCATGTTATCTTTTCACATACTGGATGTTTCCAGGCTTTTTGATTTAATAGATTTTGTCTTGTTTCCCTTCATTCTGTATTAGTCTCCAAAAGCACTGCTGAACTCAAGGTTAACCCATCGAAGGATGAAAGAGCAAGTGCTGTCCACTGAAGTGAAGGCTCCTTACTGCTTTGCCCTGTTCTGATGAATTTCATTTTGAGACACTCTCCCTTGTCATCCTCTATGCTCGTTTTTTTCCATCTCTAATCTCATTTCAAGTTGCTGTCTTACCTACCATTCCATGGCTATCTTTTATAACTTAGACTTGATCCAGCCCATTCAAAAAGACTTTCTCAAGTATTTCCATCATTTTGTCCCATCTTCTTCCCAAGTGGCCATACAAGACCTTGCTATAGCCTCTAGATACCACCTAAATTCAAACCATTTCTTCAAGTTCATCATGAGCATATTTTAACTCTTTGCCTCTTTACCAGATTGTAAACTTATTTGCGAGCAAAGTTGCATCTAAATAAAAATTTGTGACGTGTACACCCTCTTATTTTAGCTCCAAGGACTCCTGGGGCATCATTAGCAATAGTGTAAAAGTTTCAGGGATTAAATCCATAAGGAAACACAAGATATTTCTCCTTGTCCTGTGAGGATTCACTTTATGCTCATTCACAAATAAATAATAAAACAAGATAACAAATAAACAAATAAAAAACATTCGATATCAGAGAACTATGAAATGCTGCCCAATTTTCAGGAACTTTTTATAGTAACATGTTCTTCTCAATACTGAAAAAGTAATTGAATACCCAAGTGAGAGTCTAAGGCAGGTAAATTAGAACCCAAATCTAGGCAATTATATTAAATCACATTTGAACAGGAAAACAATATGTAATCAAAGCCACAATATTATATTCAACACTTTTGCAAACTATGAGCAACTGTACAGTATAAAAATTTGTGACTTTGCCTGGTGGACTATCTCCAAAAATTATGTTTCAAATCTGTAAGGGTATGGGGTATGTGTGAAATTATATAACAAAGGCTTTCTATATCTCGCAAACTCTTTGAAATGGTATTAATAGTCACCCACAATTTATGAAAAACTTCCCAGATCTTCCTTGACAACAAGTTAAAGTCTTTTAAGATAAATTACACTGACATTGTTCTCATCTCCTTTCTACCTTTTAAAAAAAATCATATTCTTCTATGTAAACTCTAAGCTAAATGAGGAAGATTTTCATAGGTCTTGCAACTCAAACTATAAATCAAACCATCAAACTCAAGTCTCTTAAGTGAAGATTTTTATTTTCACGTGGGCTTCTTATTCATCCCTAAGAATGTGTCTAATAATCTTTTAGGTAGTTCTTAGTGAACAGAAGCCCCCTTCCTAAAACCTATGTGAATATAACAATGCCTATCAATGTCTTCACCAACACATCCCTCTGAATGAGACCTGTTAGAAGAGTCATAGAGTCCTGAGCCTCAGAGCCTGTGAGGAAGATTCTGGGCCCAATGGGCATGTCTCCCACTTTGCACTAAGATGCCTCTCAGTGGATACTAATGATGACTACCCCTCAGTCCCCACTGATGGTTATTTTGGAAAGCAGGGTACTCATCCTGAATCAAGGAAGAGTCTGGAAGCATAGGCCTTCTTCAGGAAAGGCAACAAAGGGAAATCTGGCCTAAAGCAAAAGTCTGTGATTCTATTGGTGTTGGTATCTTTTATACCGTTCTTAATGAGTTGGTTTGAATAGTCCATAAAAAGAAAACTTGGAGTTGAAGGAATAGATGGTGGTTTGTGTATAAAAAGGCTGGTTACACACAACGGAATGTAGGGACCCCTTTGTCAGGAGAATGCTAGAGGTGAGGCAGCACTGGTAGCTCCAGGACATAGGACTCAGGAGCAGTGAATTGAGAGAAGGGATTTCAAATCTGGCTGTGTATTGTTGTAGCCCAGAAACCAAGAATCTATTTATTTAACAAGCTTTCCTGATGACTCAGATGCATAGCAGATTTGGAACTTCTGGGTTTTGTCTGCTGTGACAGAAGGAAACAAATCTGGGACACTGGAGACAGGTGGGAAGGGCCTTTGGACTGAGCTCAATGCCTGACCCCAGCTGGAATCTGGGCTATCTTGAGTGAATCAGAGGAATCATGAGGGTTTGAAGACCCATATGCTTAGAGATTGTGTCCTAGGCAGTAAAGAGTAGGCAGAATCTATGAGAAAACTATGGATTGGAATCCTATGATGGCTAAAATAAGTGTAGTTGGGATAAGACTTGAATTCTTAGTAGTAGGAGTTGCTAAATAGTACAGTATAAACAAGTGATCTGCATTTTGGAAAACAGACATTTTCTCTAGAGGCTGTTGAAATACTGTTAGCATAATTAGGACCAAATCATTATCTTTTTCTTGGGCAGAATGAATTTGATGGAAGTAGTAGGAAGTCTTACCTCATTTTAGTTACAGTCAGGGTTTTGGTTAGCATTGCCTTATTCCAGAGTAAGCACTGCCTTATTCAAAAAGTTCTTCACTCTTCATACCCCAATCACTGCAGCCTGGCTGCGTGCAGTTAAGAAACAGTTAGTGAGTAATTAGAAAGGAGGGGGAGTGGGCTGGGACCACATTTTGCAACCATTGCTAATTTCTGGTATTTAGTTTCCATGGATGCTGGCTGGTTGAAATCTATGGCCTCGCTCCCAGTTACAAGTTCCCCAGCTGTGATTAGAGAAGCTGCTGCCCTTAACTCTCAGGTGGGAATGAACTTAGCTGACAAATGGAATAAACAGTGGCAGAGTAGAAACAAAAAGCAGAATTTCAACACTGCAAAGTTATTTGGACCTTGAAGTTTTCCTCCATCTTCAGCATTCTTATTCCTTGGTTGTATTCAAACTTCTTTAATGACAGGTACTATAAGGTTGGGTATATATGATATAAATGTACATGTATGTATATCATATGTACATATATACGTATATACACACATATATGGAATAAATGGCATGCCAAATCAGATGGTTATAGTAAAAAAATAATTCAAACAGTTAAGAAGGATGTAAGATGAAGAGTAAAGAGTTTGTATTGTTCTATGCTTTGGGTTCACTCCTCCAGGGGTAACCACAGAAGCATAGCTTCTTCTGTATGTTTCTCAGCTAATACTATACATATACAAATATATGCATATGCACATGTACACGTATATGTTTATATAAATATGTACATACATCTGCGGTATACACACAAGTATGTATATGACTACATAAGCGCATATCCCTTACAAAGCACAAGTGAGATTATATCAGTAAAAGGAGCTCTATTTTGTCGTTCCAATAGCTACAGAAGATTATAATATGTGGGTCATAGCTTATTTCACCAATTCATACTCATGAACATTTTTATGTTTCTTTTTGTACTTATTACAAAAAGGGTTGTACTAAACCTCTTTGAATAGATATCTTTACAGTAAAGTGCAATATATCATATTTTGAAATGGGTCATGGATAAAAATAGGAAGTTTGAAGTATAAATTTCAAACTGGTGAAAATATAGAAGATAAATGAGAAATAACAATCTGAAATAATGAAAGGGTGTGACTGACTTAAAACTTAATACCAAAATTATTCCAATCAATAATAAACAGCAGTGAATCTAAATTGTATACGCTGCACTTAGTTTCTTATTTCAGATATGAGTTTTAATGTGATGAAGTAAATGAGCCTACATTTTAGTGTCTGGCACATAAAAAAATCCATGAAATTATGCTCTACAAAACTATCACTCTGCATTGGCATTTAGAAATCCATCTTTTAGAAAAAAACAATGAGCTACTTCTTTTTACAACTTAAAAGGAAAATTTTGGCTAGTAAAAAGAAATCAAACAAAAAAGTTCATATTGGAGGTACAATTTTGGAAGGTGAATTTCTATAAGAGAAAATTTGGTGGAAAACTTGGATTATAGAGATGCTAGAATCTCTTTTAAGCCAAAAAGAGGTAGCCAAGCTGAAAAAAGTATGCCTTTATTTATCGTCACTAACAAGGGGCATCTTTTAAAGTGCTCAAAAACATTGCAGAACAACTGGTTACTAGATTCAGGTTAACTTTATTATCTATCTTATAGCTTTATTAAAGCTTACAAAAGGGCTGTACTAAATCTCTAGATGATTTGGTGTTTTATTAGTCTTTGATTCTTGCTATTTATGATGATGATCCCTGTGAAGAGCTGTGAAGAACTGTTTGATGGAAAATAGTTGCTGAGGAATTTTTCAACATTTTTTTTTTGTGGGGGAAGATTGGCCCTGAACTAACATCCATGCCCATCTTCCTGTTTTTTATATGTGGGACGCCTGCCACAGCATGGCTTGATAAGCAGTGCATAAGTCTATGCCTAGGATACAAAGCAGTGAACCTTGGGCCACTGAAGCAGAGCACGTGAACTTAACCGCTATGCCACCAGGGTGGCCCCAACAAGGTACACATTTTTTTGTGAGCATGAAATTGACTGGAAGAGTAACCAGATGCATATATATACTGAAAGGGTCACATCACAAAAGACAGCGCTGAAGTATGGTAACCTTCACTGGGGCTACTTTTCGCCCCAAATTCCCCAGCTGCTATATCATTCACAAGGACACTTTATCTCAAAGAGTTAACCTTTTGACTTTTTCAAGGAGCTCAATATAGTGGTCAAAATCATAAATTTTGTAAGTCAACATTGGCTGAAATTCCCATCCTTTAGACATACTAGTACCAAAATGGGAAGTGACTTTAAAAACCTGTTTATTGCAGTTATGTATTATATATGGTACAAAGAAGAATTTTCAAACTCTCTGCAGAACTGTTAATTGTCTTCATGGAGACAAACCAACAAATAAATGAATAAAACGTAACTGTGGCAGAGACTGGCTAGCCGTTCACCAAATTTCTGTTCCTTTCCTTCTAGGCAGACAAATAACATTACCAGCCTCCCTTGCAGTTAAGTGTAGCTATATATGACTGACTTCTGGTCAATGAAAGGTGGACAGAAGTGATAAATGAAACTCCCAGGCCTGCCCTATTAATCTTTTTTCTCCTCCTTAAAAAAATCAGTCATTTCTCTAATCTCCAGCCTGGATTTCAAGACCCAGGATGAATTTGGAAGCCATTTGTTGAATGTGACAAATGTCTATGTTCCTGAGTCCCTGAATGAATGCATGGAACAGAGCACCCCACCAATAATCCCTGCCACCAATGGACTTCATTTCACACGATCTAAAAATAAACTTCTATTGTTTTAAGCTCCTGGGATTTAGGTTTTTTTTTCCTGCATTACAACAGTTATCATTATCTTAACCAACATAGTAAGAAAACATAGAAACCCAGATAAGATTTTCCCCCCAAAATTCAGCCCCTTTATCAACAACTATAAGGCAAAGCTATGAAGATTTTTATTACTCATAACAAGATAACTACAGTGAAAATGAGTATTGAGTGTTGGGTGAAGAGTTCATGGAGATTATGAGTTGTTGGGGATCCTTAATTGATTGACAAATTAAAAATTATATCATTAGTTATAAATATAGAACTCCATTAGTTGTTTTTTCTTAATGCTAAAGCCCTTTTATTTCCCTGAGGCAATAAGGAAGACTAACCAGGGTATCAGAGACCCTTTACATCCATCACTGGACACAGGTGACTTGATCTCTTGAAAAAGGATGAACTTATTAAAACATCCACCAATAGCTTGAAAACTTTGCTCTTTTCCACCTCTTGATATCATTTTAGGTAGCTATGTTTAAAAATTTTTTCTGACCGAGCTCAAAACAATTGAGAAACAAAAACATTCTCTCGCTATTTGTATCCTCATAGTTACATAAGTCTGTTGAATCAAAATATTGTGACACTTCATCAGAGAAGTCCTGAAATGTGTCAGCCCAATTTTTTTTAAATGGAAAGATTCAAGGTAACTGGATCTCACTCATTAATCAGTTCAACAATAAGCTTCTAATGGTGGATTACTTTAAAAATAGTTTTAATGTTGAAAAAAACATTAAGAGCCCAAATTGGCTCCACTGTTAGCTGTGCTGGCATGAAAGGTTGAAGAAACACAGCTATAAGGTATCTTTAACATTGTAAGTTATTATGCAGATAGTTCAAATTTCAAATTTTTTCTTAACATCAAATGCTTTATGCAAAAGAGTTGAATGATATTAAAAATATATTTTGCTGAAAATTTACAATTTTCCTGTTCTTACAATTTGAGGAGATAATCCGTAGTGACTAATAACTTTTCTGTTTTGATGAGTAGGAGTTTGAGACTTGATTAGACTATTTTAATAGCTACAGAATTAATAGTTCCTTCCCTATTTGTGCTGAAGACTTTTTAATATACAAATAAAATATAGATTGTGAGATAGCAACAATATTCATTGAGGAAAGGAGATTCCTATTCATTGATTGGGATCAGTTATATGCAGGGGATTCCAAGTACTCTAATGAGAAACATGTTTTCATAATTTTGCTTAGGGCACACTCAACTAAGGATGTAAAATTAGAAGTGTAAATCATCAAACAGCAAGGGTATAAAAATGAGGTTTCAGTAAGGATTTCATACAAATTTTATTTCATGGTTTATATTTTTTATGAAAGGCTTCTGCAACATGATTACAATAGAAACTATAATTTTCAACCCAACTCTGGTTTCTAGGTCCTATTAGGTCTACTCCATATTGCATCTAACTTTTGCTTTTATTTCTACCTAAATTGTATTCTGGGAATGGCGACTGGAAAAATTATTATAGTTATTTAAGCCAGGAGTTGTAATCTAGATCTGTTTTATTATTTGTAGTGTTTAACATATTCTATTGTCATTAAGTTATTAGCAGTGACTCCACAATCATCTTTCTTAAAGATTTTCAGTGATTTAATATGAAATTCTAAATAAGTATCGCTAATAACTACCTAACTTGGTTAGAATCCAATGCTTAAGGGAACCTTCTATTTTTCCCCAAAAGTTACTACTGGTTTTTACCCTCTAATCATCTTTATTAAGAGAAATTTGATATGATCAAAACCTCTGAAGTGGAGCAGGCAGAACATGGAGCAAAACATACGCACAGAGCAGGAGGTTCTATAAACAAGAGATTAAAAGGATTGCTGATTGCTTGCTTCCAGTAAGCATGAATAGCTAAATAAACTATGGAAGAATCAACAACATCCAAAACTTTGGAGAAAAATCTTCCAAAGTTCTTGCTTTTGCTGCCGATTTACAAAACGGCTTTTGTTGTGAGCCACTTAGTTAAATCTATGACTGAGCTTATCTCTTTTAGACATTTTATTAACTAAATCAAGAGGATGCAATTACTTTACATCCTTAATTTTCCATGTGAAAATTTTATTCAGAATTATATGACAGTGTAACTATTATTTCTTTGAAACTTTCTTAACATAGAATATCATCATCTACCTCTAATTACGTAAAAATCAATCTTTTAAAATGTTAATAAGAATAACTTAAAACAAATATTACTTATAAAAATCATCTCCCCTAAATTAAAACTGTTTAACAAATCATTTGGCATTGTACCATCTATTGTGAATGCTTGAATTGTTATTGTTATATGTTACAATTTTTTTCAATGATTATTTATGCATTTAGCTGTTTAGGTATTCATTGCATTACTTCTATGTTCCAGGCCCTGCTTTTGGTGCTTTGGATGTGTAAAAGAACAAAGCAGAACTTTCAGCCCTCATGAGACTTGCATCCTGGTGCAGGACTTTCAGCCCCCATGAGACTTGCATCCTGGTACAGGATGATAAGGAATGGATAAAAATTATATAGTATGTTCAAAGGTGATCAGCTATATGGGAAAAGGAGAAGTAGAATCCAGGAATGCTGCCAGTAGGGTGAGTTTGCAATTTTAAATAAGGAGTCAAAATAGGATGCACTGAAATGGTGACATTTGAGAAAAGACTTGAAGGAGGTGAGGGAGTTAGCCAGGTGGAGGAGGAGCATTGCAGGCAGAGGAGCAGTGAGTACAAAGTCCTAAGAACGGAGGGTGCCTGGCATGTTAGAGGAACAGCAAGGAGGCCAAGGGGCTGGGTGGAGTGAGGAAGTCAGAAAGGGGTAGAGGTGTGGTCATACAGAGGATGGAGAGTTCACCTGGGTAGGGCCTTGCAGGCCACTGTAAGGACTATTGCTTACAACGTGAATCAGGGAGCTTTCAAGTGGATGAATAAGAAGTGCCTCATACCAGGGTAGTAACAGTGGAGGAAGTGAGAAGTGATCAGATTCGGGATAATTTTAAAGTTAGAGCCATCAGAATTCCTTGACACGTTGGATGTGAAGAGTGAGAGAAAGAAATTTCAAGGATGATTCTGAAGTTTTTGGCCTGAGCAATTGACGACTGGGGTTACCGTCCCTGAGATAGAGGAGGTTGGGGGTGGTGTAGGTCTTTAGGGAAAGACCAGGAGCTCAGTTTTGAAGACGTGGAGTTTGGGGTGTCTATTCAGTGGATATAGGTAGGTGGTTAAATAATGCGATTTTAGAGAAATGTCAGGGCTGGGTAGATACACATAGTAGCCTCTGGCTTATACATGGGATGAGAGCATCCACAGAATGAGAGTAGAGAAGAATACCTGGGGCTTTGCATTATTAGGAGGTCAGAGGGAACAGGAGTGACCATCAAAGGAAAGTGAGAGAGTAACCAGAGAGGTGGGAGAGAAACCCAGACAGTGCGATGTCCCGGAAGCCAGGGGAAAAGGAGTATCATGGAGGAAGGAGGGGGTGAGTGCTATTCTCAGGCCATGTGCGATGAGGATGGTGCGTTGGCCATTCAATTGAACAACACAGAGGTAACTGGAAAGCACATATTATGTAATACATCATCTATTCCATGCAAAAAATAAGCTGAAAGGGAATAAAAAATAGGCTTTGTTTCTAATGAATAGAATAACCTTGAACTAGGTATTAAATGCATAGAACATACTCCTCTCAATCATGAGATTGGGTATCATTTTTAATATCCTTGAGCATTTCTGAGAAATGTGTTTCTACCAAATTCCTGCATTAAGATGAGTGGCTAAATATGTTTCTGAAAAACTGTGGTGACAGCTGAGGAAGGGAAGGGATAGTTATCGTCCAAGCTCTCAATCCTATAACCCATCTTGTTTATTTAAATAAAGATAGGGTAACCTCATCAAAGTTGCAGAGTACAATGTGATTGAGTTCACAATGCAGTATTTAATTAGAAAATGTTAATTAACCTTTTTTAATTCAATCTTGCATCAAAGAAATGTCTTTGCACACACAAGCCAGTTTTAAAGCTCAAGCATAAAACATGAAGTTTGATGCAGGTCATACCCTGTGTTGCTATATTATGGCAGAAGAATAATTCAAATTTTGAATTCATAGAAGGCTATAGTAAGAGGCTGAAATTTCCTTCTCCTGTTGACAAATGGTACTCAAAAAGCTGCTTTTGTCCAGTCTAAAATAGAACAGTAGCCTTAAGGGGACTTGCTGTAAGGTCATCAAACACTGGAAGTCCATAGGGTTCCTCCATGGATATATGGAAAATGGAGGAGGCAGATACAAACACAATCTTAAATTATGCCAGGACAGAGAAGGATCCAGAGCAAGTCCACTACAATGATGCTTTTTTATAATGACCAAATGTACTTCCCTCTCCCTGTTAAAAATGTAATAAAATTTTTCTCTTGGGTCTGGACTTTATATGTCAAGTTTCTGCCTGCAGCTAATTTTTATGACTGAATTGCAAAGCCCTGAAAGCAGCATTTAGGCTGAAAATGCTGACAGTTCCATAGCTAGAGCAGTGCTAATGATAAGAACATGAACATAAGGCTGTGCTCGGTAGCCAACGAATTTCCCTATCCTAATAGGATGAACATTATAAAACAAGGAATATAATCAGCTTCATTATATTAGGAAGACAAGGAACAGGAATGCAATGTTACAAGTTCAGCACATTAGGCTTCTACTAGGCGCATATGTTTAGCAACATTTAGGAAGGAAATGACAGTCAAAGGATAAATACTTTGAAGAAGGAATAAATATGTGGCCCTACCTTACTGAAAATTTCATCCTACTGACTTTTGTTTCAATATTCTAGCATTCTTCGTCTATTTAGTGGATTTGAAAGCACTGCAAAATGTTTAATGATTATTATTTCCCTCTCATCACATCAGCAGATTCTACTGCAAAATTCCTCATAAACATAAATCTCCAAACCATGGTATTTTCCTTCAGGATCTAGTGATTTTAATTTCTGAAGTAGTATAGTATAGCCCCATATGATTGTGACATGTTCTTGAATAATAGTATAAGTTTAAATTTATGTCAGAATTAATATAATTTACATTAATTAACACTAATATTTAGAAGTATGCTAAGCATTAATGTAGATCAGTAGTTAGCAATCTAGGGTCAGTGGGCTAAATCTAGCTTGCTGCCTGTTTGTGTAAATAAAATAGTATTGGAGCCATGTCCATTCACTTACATATTGCCTGGCTCTGCTTTTGCACCATAAAGACAGAATTGAGTAGTTGTGAAAGACACTATGTTGATATGATCTGTAAAGCTGAAAATATTTGTTATCTGGTCTGTCACAGAAAATGTTTGTTTTGACCCTTGAGGTAGGTTATTCTCTTCACAAGCCTTGATGTCAGTACTAATATTAGCCCAGTTTATGGAAGAAGAGTAATGGAAGCTCAGAGGAATTAAATAAATTGCCCAAGATTACAAGCTAGAAAGTAGCAGACCCAAAATTTGAATCCAGGACTAGTTTCCAAACTTATGATCTTAACTATCACATGCAATGTCTCCCAATAATGTTTAAAGGTCACCATGTTAACAGAAGTAACACAAGGGTCATAGTGTAGAGCAAACTCATGTTCAGAAAAACAGAATGATCCTAGACATACTTAGCAACATTTTATGATACAGCTTCAAAGAAATGCAATGACTATAGACAGACTATTTCTTGGTAAGCAACTTCAACTGCTTAGAGAAAAAATTAAGTCCACCTGTCATCAATGCTATATAAATGAAACAGTCTACCATCAGTTCTACTACATATATGATATATTAGCAGAGCCCATATAACTTTTGTAAGGCTTCCCCTCTACGGAATCACTTCTCTCACAGTATAGTATGTAGATATTTCAGAGCTGGCATACCTGAGGTTTGGATTACTTGACTGATTCACCAAGTAGCTGGTGCCAGGGTAAATATTTGAACCCAGACCTCTTCTTACCTAATCATTACTCTGCATATATAAAAATTAATAAATTATTCAAATGTTAAACTATGACCAATAAATATTACTAAGTCTCTAATAATATGGACCAGAGATTTCTGAAGGTCAAGAAGCAGAATGGAACAGAATCAAAGAGAAGCAAGAATATTAGCAAAAGGCAAAAGCAACTGCTAAAAGTCATTATGGTAAAATCAGTGTTCTTATTTTCTTCTAAAAGCCCAACCTGTGTCTTGACAGAGCAGTATTCCCAGAATATTCTTTACTTAGTCCTTAGCTGATGACTCCAAAATTGGGCAGCCTCCCTCTGGCTCCACACATCCTTTATGACTTTGCGGAATTCGATCAACTCAGTGGCCTGGCCCCTTGACAGCTTCTCTGGGGGGTCTCAGCCTTGTTTATAATCAATTAACCCTCACTTTTGTTTTGCCGTAGGCTGTCATGAGTATTCAACAACTGGAAATGAATTTTGGAAGTGCTTCAAGAAACCTTCTGGATTCATAGCTCATTGACCTGGAGAGTATCACCGTCTGTGAGAAGAGGGGAGCTCAGATGTGAGGACAACCAAAGGAAGGTCCAAAGGAATGCTTTGAGAAGAAAGGAAGGTGAGCTTTCACACAGAAATAGGGCAGATTCAACCAAAACTCACACAAATATTGATTTTTGAATGGTTGTTGACAACCGTCTCTCGGCTCTGCCGTACACAATGACCCTGTTTGTGACTGATTCATAGTAAATATCAGTCACACAATTTTAATAGTAGATTCCAGTATAAAATTAGCATTTTTATAAAGGTAATTTCCTAAAAAGAAAGTAAAAGCTTATTGTGGTGTCTCTTTAGGGGCCGGCCCTGTGGCCAAATGGTTGAGTCCACACGCTCTGCTTTGGGGGCCCAGGGTTTCACTGGTTCAGATCCCAGTGTGGACATGGCACCACTCATCAAGCCGCGCTGAGGCGGCATCCCACATAGCACAACCAGAAGGACCTATAACTAGAATATACAACTATGTACTGGGGGGGCTTTGGGGAGAAGCAGCAGGAAAAAAAACCCCAAAAAACTCTTCCGATAAAAAGAGACATTTGGTGCTCTTTTATTATTCTTTTCAATGATGCTTAAAAAAAAAAACAGGAACAGAATTCTCCAGAAAAAAAGGAGATTTGAAAGAAAAACTAATGTTAATTGAAAGCTTCAATTCATGCCTAAAACTGCTAAATCAACTGATTTTACTAAGAAAGAAAATTGCTTATTCCAGTTAAAGCTTAACTTTTAACATAAAATGGAAACATGAAATATTTAGATGTTGTCATAAAATGAACCTAATTCATTCACCTCTCAGAATCCACTTGAATACCTCATTTTATTATTCTTGTTTAGTTTGAGTTGCATATTGCACATAGTTCTTCTAGAGACCATGGTTCATGATCATTTTAAGGATTTCTTTTAATATAGCTCAATAAAAAAAACAACAAATGTGTTACATTATATGCAAAACATAAGAAGAAACCTACCCTGGGATAAAAGGGAAACTAACTATATAGGCTATTTAATTTCCCTTTTGCTGAAATCCTAACATAAGCAAAGGTAGCTATATTCTGAAATTCAAGTTGATAAATAAATGGCAAGTAATAGGATATACTGGGGCATATGAAGAAGCCATTTGGTGTAAAACTAACTCAGCCTGACCTTGTTTTTCCCAAAGGGCCTGGCGTGGCTGTTGAGCATGCACTGTATATCTGCTTTAAGTATCTACTATGTCCTAAAGACAAGAACAATGCCTTTTAAGATAAAGAAAGACATAACTTGGGGCCGGCCTGGTGGTGCAGTGGTTAAGTTTGCACGCTCCACTTTGGTGGCCTGGGATTCACAGATTCAGATCCTGGGTGTGGACCTACGCACCGCTTATCAAGCCATGCTGTGGCAGGAGTCCCACATATAAAATAGAGGAAGATGGGCACAGATGTTAGCTCAGGGCCAGTCTTCCTCAGCAAAAAGAGGAAGACTGGCGGCAGATGTTAGCTCAGGGCTAATCTTCCTCAAAAAAAAAGAAAAAAAAGGGAAAGATGTAACTTCCTCTATATCGGCATTTCCTTAAGGATAAGCACCTCTCCCTAGGCTAGGGATTGATTGCTGACCTGCTGTGACCACCCAGCTCAAGACCACAGACCAACTACCTGCTGTGTTCATCAAGTGCTGTGTGAACTGCTGTGTCAGCTAGGCAATCTCGTGACTGTTGTAAAAGGGACAGTTCAATCATATGTGATACATGCTCTTTGATGGTATATAACCACTCTGTACACCCCTACTTCTTTGGAGTGATCCATTTCTTTGTGAAAGGACTCTCCTGGGCTATATGGGTGCTCATATCTGGCTCATAATAAATTCACTCCAATTTTGATTTATAGATTGTTTATTGATTATTTTCGTTGACAAAGTTTAGAGCAAAAAGATATGGCTACAAAGGGATGTACTCATTCATTTTCCTTTCATATGCACAGAGATGTGTGCATATGTGGTATCATATCATGCTTTCATTTCTAAGGCATTAGAGGATGAATTCAGGGAAGGAAGTGAAATATTGATAGTACCTCTTTCTATCCTCTGTATTATGAAAAGTATAGGTAAAATATTCGTGAGTGGATGGAGTTTTGAAAACTCCGTTGTAGTAATAACTTAATTTTCTAAATTTATTACAGGCATATCAACCATTCCAGCTTTGCAATTGAATGGGATAAACTGAGCTCTTTGAAGAGGCAAATTATACTACAAAATGAAACTAAGAATGGTGCACTAATCTCAGGTGCAAAGAGAGACTCTTAGGCATGAAACTATTAATTTTATGGCACTTGTCATCCTGTTTCCAAGCTTGGCAGGAAGTAATGTAACACCATACACAAATAGTGTTAATGTTCCCAGGAAAATACTGTGTAAAAATAATTATTAATGATTTGAGTCTTTGTATTAACCAAAAGCTCTAAGAGAATGAGTTATATACAAGAGCACTCTGACCATTTCTAAATAAAAATAAACCTACTTCACAATATTTTAAAAAGAGAAATAGCTATTTTCAAATAACAAAAGAAATATATTCTTATTCTGAAGGCCCTCCATGCAGATGATACCATTTTGGTGAATACCTCTCTGGGCCTTTCTCTACGGGTATAGATTCATAAGGAACATTATAATGTTTTGTTTTGGTTTTTTTTTTGAAGATTTTATTTTTGCCTTTCTCTCCCACAGCCCCCCAGTACATAGCTGTGTATTTTTAGTTGTGGGTCCTTCTAGTTGTGGCATGTGGGACGCCACCTCAGCATGGCTTGATGAGCAGTGCCATGTCCGCGCCCAGGATTTGAACCAGTGAAACCCTGGGCCGCTGAAGCAGAGTGCGTGAACTTAACCACTGCGTCACAGGGCTGGCCCCTATAATGTTTTTGATTTTTAAAATTTTACTTTTAAAAATCTAATACAGTAAAATTGACTAATTTTCTTTTGGTGTACAGTTCTATATGCGTCATCACATATATAGATACATGTAACCATCACCACAATTAGGTTACAGGACAGTTCTATCGCCCCTAAAATCTCCCTTGCACTATCCTTTTGGAGTTCTAGTTTTCTTCTACTCCCAATCCCAGGAAACCACTGTTCTGTTCTCATCGCTACAGTTTTGTCTTTTCTAGAATGTCACACAAACAGAATCACACAGTACGTGACCTTTTGAGACTGGATCCTTTCACTCAGTATAATGTCTTTGAGATCCATTCAAGTTATTTTGTGTATCAATAGTTTTTTCCTTTTTACTATTGTATGGTATTCTATTATATGGATGTACCACTGTTTATTTATCCAATCACCCAATGAAGGCCATTTAGTTTGCTTTCAGCTTTTGGCTATTATGAATAATGCTGCTATAATTATTTATGTATAGATTTTTGTGTGAACATAAGTTTTTATTTTTCTGTGGTAAATATTCCAGAGTGGGGTTGCTGGGTCAAATGGTAAGTGTATGTTTAACTGTATAAGAGACACAATATGATATTTTAAACATTAAATCAAAGCACTGATACAATTCCAAAGGACAAACAAAAGTCTTCTTTTATAATTGATACATCTTAGTGTCATTTCTTAGATGTGAAATTCTAGGAAAATCAGAGCTAACTTGAACTTACATTAAACACTAATTGCTGCAAGAATTCACCAATTAGCTTACATTTTACTCATCTTATGGGTTAATGAATCAGATTCCGGAGATAAGAATATGTGTATGTGAGCATGCAAACACCTGTTTGTTTATCTGTTTCTAATGTCTGCTTAGTGATTATACAGTGATTATGTATTTTTTCTAGGTTAATGTAATAATTTGTTAATTACCCTTTTCAGTAGAATGTTAGTGAAAAAGTAGTGATTAAAAAGACTCACTTCTGTGGCTTTTGTGTTATGTATTTGTATTTTGCCCCTTCTACAGAATAGTTCATATTGATGCTAATTTGTCCATAATTTGTCATGTTTCCTGCTAATCCTTCAGTGATGCTGCTCACCAAGTGGTTCCATGCTGTTGGTGGTACATCTGAAAATCATTTCAGATCCTCAATTTAAAAAAGCATGTATAAGAGTCAATTTCTACTCATTTTGCCCAAATTGAGAATGAAAGGCAGATGCAGGCAATACCTCCAGCCACTGTGTAGTCCCAGTCAAGCAAATAGAAATTTAAAGAGGAGAATATATGCATAGTTGTACCTGTAGCATTGATTTGAAGGCCTGTTTTGTTTCTGGAATATGACAACACCAAGCAACAAACAAACAGAACGAAAGTCCTGCTTCTATAAAGCCAAAAAGTATAGTGCTACGGATAGCACAGATGTTAGAAACCTTCCAGCATTACTGAGAACAAAGCTGGTGTTCTGGTTGTTGAAATGATTAAAAGTCTCCCTCTGTGGTGATTTGGAAAGGCATCTGAGGTGCACAGAGCAGGTTGCTTTGTGATTTGCGAAAGAGATGGGTGTGCAATTATTTACTGTGGTAATCTGTGGGCTGGGATCTCTTTGAGCAATTAAACCACATTTATTTTTAACAAGAAGTGTGGGGATTTTGCTTCTTAGCTTAAGCACATTGCCATAAGCTTAATTTTTTCTGACTAGCTACCCCTTTCCTGTGCCAAATTTGTTGAGGTTTCCTATTATTCTGCAAAATACTAGAAAGCAGAGATGGGCCTTGTTTATTTCTGGGTCACTCTGTCTAGTACATGGCACTGTTCATAGAGGGTGCTAAGACATACTTGGGCTGATCTATTTAGTAGTTTGTTAGTGGAGGATTCTGATTCAGGAATCAGGAATCAAAATATGAAGACCATTTATCATGAGTTGTCAGCCTACTTAGCTTCTCTGCGCTCTCTTTATTTTATTAGTCTCTTTTATCCTGTTTGCTCTCCTCTACTGCCATTTTCCAGGGCTGTTCACTCTTCTCTCTCCTACTATTTTCTCCTTCCTGAAAGTAAGGATAAGGGCTATAAAAGACCCTATTTCTCCTCCTTAGGAACTCTTCTCTGTGCAGCTTACTCCTTAGGTGCAGTCTTCTTCATTTATGTGACTGGATCTGGATCCTTGGGAAGCTTTAAGAGGAACCGCACCCTGAGGTGAGCAAATACTAGACTATTGTTGCTGCTATTTGATACAGCATATTGGTGTTCACTTCCTGAGTTGTATAGAACTATAGTTTTTGGCAAACAAACTATATCTCTATATGACCTAGAGACATGGCCTAAAGACACTTTAGACTCTGCCATCAGATCTCCCTCAAAGTTTTAGTCTCCCTTTTGAGTAGCAGTGATAGCAAACAAGAAGAAAGGTAACTAATTGTAGAGGTCTACAACATGTCTACTGTTGTGCTGGGGACATTGCATCAGTCATTTAATGTTCATAACAACACTCTGATATATATTATCATTCATATTTTGACCATCAAAGTCACTTAACTTGTCCAAGTCACACAGTCACATAGCCAGAGGGCAGAGCCAGCTCTGACTGGAGTTGGTCAGTATCTGCTTTGTCTATCATTTAGATAGAGATAATTATCTCTTCCTCGAGATAATAAAAGTGTCAGATCATACTCTTATTCATACTATCTGAGCACCACACATTTGCTTCAATGCTTTTCTCACCATCTCTTCCTGCTCTTTTTCCAGCAGATTTAGGGAGAAGTAAATGACTGAAATTTACAGATTTGGGGTCAGGAATGGAAATATAGGGGTTTTTTTTAGAGGGCACGTTGTGATTGCTTCTTGTAGCATTCTAGACCCTCCAAAGCCGAATTTCTAATGGCTCTGAGGGACAATGGTTCTTCAACTTTAGTGTGCATGAAAATCACCACAGCAGATTCCGTCTCCTGGCCTCATCCTCAGAGACTCTGGTTTGGTAAGTTTGTAGCAAGCTCAGGAATGAACTTTGATAACAAGTACCTCAAAGGAAGCTGATGAAGGAGGTCCTCAGACCACTTGATAAATAACAACTGTCTAGTGCCTGAATAAATATGGCTACACTTGCATTACACTTGCAGTACTCATCCATGTCCACTGTATAGTGCGAAGCCACTGAGGTTGTGGGGTTTTAAAAATCTGTACAGTTCCCTTAAATGTATGCTTTTGTGAGGCAATTTGCCCACATTTCTTCTTTTTTTAATTTTTATTTTTTTCGGATGTACTTCATATTTCGAATTGTGTATACATTACATCATGTTCACCACCTGAACACTAATTATAGTGCATCCCCTCAAATGTGAGCCTAATCACCCCTTTTGCCCTCCCCCCTCCCCCCTTCCCCAATGGTAACCACTAGTCCAATCTCCAATGCTATTGCCCACATTTCTGAAACCACTAGTTTTCTGGATATTTAATCATTATGAAATGATGATTCTATCATAGACAGATTTCTAGAAATCACTTTGAGGGGGCAATGAAATATAGTTAGAAAGGAACTGATTCACACCACTGGGAGGCAGTATGTGCAAGGCATTCACAGCATGTAAACAGGCATTTGACTACAGAAATCTTTTAAGAATTGGGAATTTAAAAACTGTATGTGTACGTGTGTGTTAGGCAAGTCAGCGATGGTAAGTGTTGTAGCTATTATACCAATTTAGAAAAACAAGCGAAAAACCCTTAAAATTGTATTCTCTTTAAGAGAAAAAACTGAAAAGACTGTATTTTATCAATAGAGCCAGTTATACTTAAAATTGATCACACTAAGTCAAAGATAAATGCTAAAGTGAGATTTTGGGGGTTGGAATTCTGTATCCATAAGATATTCATAGCACCTATCTCAGGATCTCTTTCACTGTTTATGTTGCTCAAAGAATCTTTGGAAAATGGTTTTGCCAAAGTGTATCAATAGCCTATTATGAGTGAAGCAATGGAGCCTACTGTTTAATAAAAGCTAGAGGTGAAATGTGTGGACATTGGTTTTCAATCTGAATCTATAAATGCTTGGCAAGCAATCATTCCTCTTATGTAAGTACTTGTACTTTATAATTTCTGTTGACACTGTGATTTCCCAAAGATCTGACTTCAAGGATCCCAGGAATGGTATATAATTTGACATGATCCTGATAATGAAATAAATAAGGCATTACCTTGTGGAAGAAAATCTGGAGGTTCCACATTATCATGTTGGGTAACTGAAGAGAAAAGGGTTGGAAGGGGAATATCTTAGACTATAAAGTATTCATATGTATATGTATATGTATATTTTTCTTATTTTTCTTTTTAAAGATTGGCACCTGAGCTAACAACTGTTGCCAATCTTTTTTTTTTTTCTGCTTTATCTCCCCAAATCCCCCCTGGTACATAGTTGTATATCTTAGTTGCAGGTCCTTCTAGTTGTGGCATGTGGGACGCCACCTCAGCGTGACCTGATGAGCGGTGCCATGTCTGCGCCCAGGATCCGAACCTGCGAAACCCTGGGCCACTGCAGCAGAGTGCGTGAACTTAACCACTCGGCCATGGGGCCGGCCCCTACTTTTCTTATTTTTAAGAAGGGATTTAAACTATCTTAGAGCATATCTTTTTCATTAAAAAAACAAACACGAATGAAACACTTCATTGCCTCATTGAAAATGACAGGAAGATGGAGGGTCTGTGGGTGGCCTGAGTGGGAATAGAATTCCACTTGGCTAGGGGTTTAGAATAGGGTTGTCACCTAGGCAGTAAAACACTCAGACAGGAGTAACCAAGGGTTTACCAGCCAAGGGGTACTTCCAAAGAATCCACCCAACTGAGGAAATCCAAAGGGGAATATGAGCACCAGGAACCTGGGACATGGAGATGATAGCAAACATATTCAATTGGAAGCAAATTAATGGGTGGAAGGAGATAGTGGTTCAGAGCAATAGCTTTTTAGGGCGGGAATTTGTACATTGCTTTTATGAGATGGTTGGGTCATGATATACAGAAAGGTGGCCCTAACATAAAAGACTACCATAACATACAAGGCAGACTAGATAGGCACTGTTAGGTAACCTTTCAATATTTACCTCTACCTATCCATGTTGATATGCGAAAAGGAGACCTGTATCATAGGAGAGACAAGGAATGGATCCATTGTTGTCATTGCTATCCTGATTTTTGCTAAGCTGACAGGACAACAACACAGGCTCTAGAAACATCACCACTGGAGTCCACCAATGGTGGATTTTCAGGCGCACCACCTGAGGACCAAGTTAAACTACACCGATGAAAAGGCAGTACATACTCACTGGTGACCACAGATGTTGAAGTAGATAACCTAGTGTTTGTTTACATTCTGTATAAAAAAGAGATAGCCTATCTAAAGGGTACTCTTTGGTATGTTATGTCAGTTAGTGGCAAGGAGCAAGGTAGCTGCTAAGGTTCATTCGTACAGTTTGGGCTCCTTTGGCCTTCCTAGTCCTCCAGCCCATGACTGTTCACATCGCCTCCAGTGATATTGCATCATCAAAGAGAACCACTTGTAATTGTGGGGGTTATGGCCAAGGGGCTCTGTTGTAATCTGTCTTAATTAGTGAAAAAAAGAAAGGAAGCATAAACAAGAACACAGGCTGCACGTGTTCCGTATTGTTACTTTTCCATTCTCTCCCCGACCTTTGATTTTAAATTAGAAATTCTGTTCTCTTGGCCAATATGGGGTAGAACTAGAATTCTGATTTTGATAGTGACATCCAGCTGAGATAAGTGTTTTGCGATGAAGGCCCTGATTCCACTCTGACCTAGTTTGAGTGTCTGAAATAATGCTGGGCCGTGCTCTGTGTGGGCACATGGGAGTCAATCCTGGGAAAGCAGCTCATTGATGTAAAAAGGAGAGATTGTTAGCTGAATCTGACAATTAGTTAGTCAGAAAAAGAAATGATGAAAGATAATTTACAGGCAAGACACGCTAGGGGCTTTCTGACGACAGATAATCCAGCGCTTGTTACTTTCTTCTTATATAAGGCAGGATATTTATAGGTTTAGTGCTGAAAAGCTACCTGATGGAACATTCCTCTTGAGGAATGTTCTATGATGAAATTTAGGATACACTGAATTAATGTCATGGATAACCAGGTCGAATGGATAATCCTGAGAAGAAGCTAGAAGACATTACCAATACTCATTCTCTGATAGACCCAACTAGTAGAAGATTCAGGGCATTCTTGTTCTAACCTATGGTTGCCCAAACAGGAAGAAATTGGCAAGAAATAAAAAATGTCAACTTTAATAAGTTAGAAAAAGGTCTAGATTTCAAATTACTACAAAATCTGATGCCTATGGGAAGCACAACAAAAAATGACAGGAATCCCTTTGCTCCAAGTAAACAAAAAAATTACCCTTTTAATGGCTAGATGGGCTGAACTGGGGTACATGACATTATCTAGCAAGTTTTGGGAGTCACTGTAACTTTGAGGCAAGACACCATTGCCACCACACAGGTAAAATCTATAGTTCTGTAGAATTAAAGATGGAGTATCATTGTTTACACTACCTCAGAGGTCTTGTCATTTGAGTGACTATGTTGTATATCAAAATGGCTTTTGTTGATACTGGATATGAGACTCTCATCTGCTCTCACTAGTTCAAAAACTATCTTTGTGGAAAGCAGATAACGGTCCCCCAAAGATGTCTACATCCTAACCCACTAACATGTGAATATGTTACCCCACCTGGGAAAGGGGCTTTGCAGACGTGATGAAGGTTATGGACCTTGAGATGGGAGATTATCCTGGTGCGCCCATTCTAATCACATGAGTCCTTAAAAGCAGAGAATCTTTCTTGCTGTGGTCATAGAGATACCACAATGGGAGAAGGGCTAGAGAGATAAGACATTGCTGGCTTTGAAGATGGACAAAGGGCCACAATTCAAGGAATGTGGGCAACCTCTAGAAGCTGGAAAAGGCAAGGACACTGAGCCTCCCTCAGAGTTTCCAGAAAGAAATTCAGCCCTGCTCACACCTTGATTTTATCCTAGTGAGAGCCATGTCACACTTCTGACCTATTGAACTGTAAGATGATAAATTTGTGTTGTTTTAAGCCACTAAACTTCTGGTCATTTTTTACAGCAGCAATAAGAATTTACTACAATCTGCATGTAGACAAATCTCCAATCTGTATTTCTAGTATTCTGGTTGCACCCACTTTTTTCTCACTTTCTTCTTGATTATAGGGTATCAAGCTATAGATATCTCTTAGTAACTTTTAAATTAAACAGGATAATATAATCATCATGAGTCCGAGATAGGAGGTCTCATGGAAAACAGGACAGGTGGTGACAGGCAGGAAGCTGTCTCCTAACACTTCTCTCCATCCATCTTTTAGAAAACGGCAAGTCTCAAATTCAAACAGACTCTGCTTTAAGTCCTGGCTCTGTTACTTATTTCCTACAGTATATGAATTAGGTTATTTAATATTTGTGAAACTCAGTTTTGTCATCTGCAAAAATAAGTAATAAGATTTACTTTTCAGGACAGTCATGAAGATTAAATGAGATAACGTGCAAAGTTCATAGCAGGGAGTACTGTATATACTGTCTTAACACCTGGTAGGTTATAACTATTATGAAACAATGGCAGCTCTCTAGGATGAGCCAGAAGCTGGGGAAAATGACCTGGAGACTGAGGCAGAATTATAAACATATAGCCAGAAGGTAAAATACAGTTTCTCAGAAGAGCACTTTTTCAAACCACAATTTGGTCCTATGCTTAACATTGATCAATGGGGAGAATCCAAAGTGAGGTACTATGTTCTGACCAGATGAGTGAGCCAGAGTACTGTCATTAGGAGAGCAGTCCCTAAAGTAGCACCACTATCAGAGAACAAGGAGAAGGAGGGGCTCTGTCTATAGGAAATTACGACGAATGCAAGCCAGGATAACTGGAAAGGAAGTGGAAGAGGTTTCCTGTGAAGTGGAACACATGGCGTCAATTGGAGCTGTGATTTGGGGGGCCTTTGGAGGGAGAGTAGATTTATCAGTTCACTATCTGTACCCCATATCCATTAACTAATATTAAGCCTTCCACTGAATGGGAGGGGCCACAGCAGCCTAGGTACCCTCAGCCTCAATCAGGATCCTCTACATGGGATTGTCTCTTCCTCCCTGACTGTGGGGAGCTGGAAAATTCCAACACAGAAGAAATCATGCAGAAACTGAAAATAATCATTTCAAAATTCTTATTTTTCTCCTCATACTTTCCCTCTTATTCATCTGTCTCACTGTCACTGGCAATAGTCAGATTCCTTGACTTTGAATGATGTTTTACACCATTCTATCTTTTGCTCTCATTATCCAATCTGCCACCAAGCCATGTCCATTCAACATGCTGAATATCTCCTACCAGTCCTTTTCCAGAATTGATCCTGACTGGCTACCTTTTAAGGCAGCTTCCCTGAGTAGCTGTCATCTTGTCAGTCTCTCCTTTTATATGCCACTACTGTCTTTAATTTCCACAGTAGTTTTCTATCACATTTCCATAATGCAGCCAAAGAAGCCACACTAATCTACTGTGACCCTATTCATTATGCTCCAACTCTTTTGCTAGCATTTTCTATTGTACTTAGGGAAGCCCGCCCTCCATCCTAATTTTCCATTTCTGCCTATGCAGCTTCAACTAGACTGTGCCAAGGAGGGCCTCTTGTTCTAATTTTTTTCCAAGTTCAACTGACTCGACAATTCTCCAAAAGTTCATAGTAATTGGCAGATAACGTATAGTGCTCACCCTGGTTATCCATAGAATAGCAGTTGCTATTGTATCCACTCCCTGAAGTCAAACAAATTTTACAATAGAGAGGGGACTATAGCAGAAAGCTCATGTCATTACTCTAATTCTTGCTTGAATAGTCTGATTCTATGTGACAGTTCTATGATGAGACTCTTAGCTTGTGCTGAAGCCCATGGCCCATACGGCTTGACTCAGTGCTCTTTGTCCCACCCCAGCTTATGGAGTTGCATCCGATAACCTCCATTTTGCTGCTTATAGATAACACTAACCATCATCATGTCTTCTTCCAAGAATCTTAGGGACGGTGCCTCCCCATCTGGAAGTTTCCCTACAATAAGAGGTGAGGATGTGGGGCTTTGGATGTACTCACCTGCAATAAATATTTGACACTCCATAATACAAAAATGTCAAGGATATTTTTTTGTTGCCCATTAATCTCACAGGTGTCAAATAATGGGCACTGATGTTTTCTAGATGTGCTTTAAAATTTTGAAATGTATCTTATCACTTTACATTATTTGTCACACCATAATTACTACTTTAAAATTCTAGGAAATATAAACTCTTGAGTGCTGGTGCACAGACTTAGCAGTTTCCCTTGTCCTGTCCATCCTCTTACCTAAAGTGTGCTCATTTTATGCTTTCCAAATGAATTGTATATCTGCAAATGAAAGTATAAAGAGGAAATAGGGAATAGTTTGAGAAATCTGAAATTCCAACAGGTTGGGTGGAAATCTAACCCATATCTTATGTTCTAGGGTGTGGGATGTTAAAAAGGATGCAAAAAATATATGCAGTCACCTCTCCATACTGCCTCCTTCATGATTTTGCCCAATGAGAACCTGAAATTTCCAGTTAAGCATTATTTTAGTTTTATGTTTACAGAGAGTCAGAGTAAGATATAAATATGTTTCCAGGGAATGTAAATTATTAATCATTTGCTACCATATCTACATACAATAATTTTCCCAATTGATTCTCTGGCCCTGAATTGAACTCCAAACAAATGAAAGTCAAGTGTGAACTTTCTGTTGTCTGTTTGTTGAATGGTTGATCTATCAATTAATTCATTGAGTTAGTGGTTCAAACAGCTAACATCAAATGAGTGCCATCTATGTGACAGGCATTGTGTTAAGCATTAGAGCAGGGGGTCCATCAAAGAGGATGATGTTTGGGATTTATTATTGCAAGTTTCTCCTCCATGCATAGGGCTGTCCACTGGGCTCACTGAAGTGTGAGAGGCTGATAGGGAGAAAGAGATGCCAAAATATCTGGGGGAATAAAATTAGAGGTGGCAAATCGACCAATTTCTTTTTTTAATTTCACAAGGTCTCTTGGGAATCATTCTGGGTGGAGCAGTTACAAGATGCTTAAAGTTTAGAATTGGAGATCATATTGCCTTTTTATGATCCAGTTTACTCAAGGTCAAATTGAATAAAATGAAAATTAAACTTCCATGTGATATTATAGTTCAGCTTGGGAGACAGTGACTAGTTCATTCAAGTCAAAAGTGATAGGATTATGCTTAGAGGAACTTCACTATAAAAGAAAAACAGTAGGTCACTAGGGATTTACTTTGTAATAAATTCGATACCTAATTGTCTGTCTGTTCATGACCAGCCACAGGCTACCCTGAATAATAATTCAAAAACCAATTTATATTATTTTTGCCACCAGAGGTAATTCCACTAAATAAAGTTCAAAAATCTCATAAGCTATCTTAGTTAAGTATTCGGTTTCTCAAACAACACCTAAATTATAAAATCTCCATATCTTAAATAGGCCTTTGTGATGATTTAGAATTGTATGAATGATTCTATTCAAGAGTTTGATTGTGACCTACAGTACTGTGGAGAGATGATGGATAAATAGGAATTGAGGGGAGGCTGGAGTATTTTAAAAAGGCAAAGTACATTGTTTACCCTCTCAGTGCTTAGAATTCCAAGAATTGTTATCTCTAGGAAGTTCCAGGTACACAAATATGTTCTCCAAAAGTTTATTCTTATGTTTGTTATTTGGTATTAAAAACACATTTTTCATTTAAAAACAAACAAAAAACACACAGGAATCTGGACTCCAAAGTCAGGAGCAAGTTTAGTTATTTATTCCATAATGTCAACTGAAATATATACAATTTCAAGAGTGTTATAATTTTCTTTTGTTTTGCCAATATATTTTACATTGTGAATGTGGTGAATAAGGGCATGGACATTGTTTTCATACCACTCCAGGCTCTAATCCCAGGTCTGAATACTAAGTGTCTGGGAGATCCTGAGCAAGTTACTTTAGAACATCCTAACAATATCAACCTTAGAGGATTGTTGAGGGAATTCAAACCAATAGTAAATATAAAGCACTTTACATATAATATATATATGTGTGTGTGTGTATATATATATATATATATATATATATGTTATATGTATTCTAAGTTCATACAATAAGTTGAAATTGAAATGACAACAGTGCATGAAAGAAATGAGCCCAAAGAAAACACAGACATCTACTCAGCATCTATTTTGTATATAACATTATATTGAGGATGAAATGTCTTAATTTCACTCAACATTGAGATTATGTACATGTGAGCATCTTGCTTTCAATGAGGCAAAATAAAAACAAAATAAGAACCGACCAAAAGGATATCTTTCAATTTTCCAGTATTGTTTATGTGCATAATTGTTTTAAAGAAAACACTCCTGCTCTAGAGCACCTTTTTTTCTAGACAAAACACAACTTATAACAGCAAGTAAGGCAAATTGACTATTTCTCCTGACTTACTATTTCCTTAGGAAACTGCTACCAAGAACATAAACATGAAAGCATTGCCTCTTCTCCATTTGTTTGCTTCTATGTTACTCTTGTGCTTCTATTTTGCTTTGCATGGAATTTTCACACAGAATACAGAGGTGCTACAGACCAGTTTACTAATGTTGTTCGGTTTCCTGGGCCATAGGCCTCCTTTGTTCTAAGAGACTGAAAATAATCACACAGCATCTCCCCAAGTGTTTTCAAAGCACACTGGTTGCGTGAAATGCTTCATAAAGACTCACACAAGAAGAGGAGTGGGGACCAGGGGCAGTGTTGTGATCTGACCTAAGGCAATCTCGTCTTGCACAACTATTATGTTCTTTTCTTGTAGATATCCATAACTGCCACTGGTTAGAGGTGGAGAAGGGTTAGCCCCTTCCTCTAGGAGCTTTGTTCTTAGATTGTAATGTGAGCAAATCTCAGAGAAAATTCTTCTTTAGACATTTATTAACAAGCAAGCATAAAACAGCTAGTCAACTCTATGAAGTCATAAATCTCCTTTAAAGTGATCCAACCTCATTTTGCATGAAAATTTCACCTGAGGCAAATATGATAATATTAGAGAAAGAATTTAGCTAATTAGGCTAGTAGGAGCCAGGCAATCAAGAAGCTTCTAGAATTAGGAATCAAATTTAGAATACCATTTCTCACATTAAAGGACAAAGCCTTACTAGGTTTGTATACCCTGTTCATACAAGGGTAGGGAGTGTCTCTAGAATATTTTAACTAGCACACACATGGGAAAATCACAAATTACATCAATGAAAACTCTAACATTCTACTGTTAATGCTCATTAACAAATCATTCTAACAACCCATTTTAACAACAGCGTGAAATAGCAAAACTTCTGGTGTACCTCTGAGGAAAGAGAGCAAGGTGCTCTTAAGGACCTTTGGAAATTATTACTGTAAGGGCAACTCAGCACCTCTACAGTTTAGCATAAGCTAAGTAATACATACAGCCTGTCATGTTAATGCTGAAGTATTTTAAAGTAAATTATAGACATTCTAACAGGTGGGGAGGTCACATACATTTGAGGGAGCAATGCATACTTTATCCTTCTTCTTGGAGATTCCCAAAGTATAATAACATATAAAAGGCTCTGAGATATCACACAGTAGACGAACTTGCTTAACTTCGTTCAACTCTAAGAACTCTCAAACGTGTTTGATAGTAAAACAATACTTAAGCCTAATACTGTCAATATTTTAAGGCAACAGCTCTCAAAGTGTGGTCCCTAGGCCAGCAGCATCAGCATCACCTGGAAACGTGTTAGGAATGTAAAATCTTAAGTACCACCCCAGATTCACTGAATTAGAAGTTCTATGTGTGGATCCCAGAAATCTGTGTTTTAACAAGTCCTTCAGGTGATTCTCACACATGCATACTAAAGTATGAGAACCAGCATCCTGAAGAACTCAATTTAGGGACCTTATTATATAGGTTTGATCTAGAAAAGTATGTTCTTCATTTATCCCGATAAATGTTTCCCTAACGGGAGATCCATTCCGTAGCCTATGAAGGTCCTATCTGACTTGTAAGTCCTGATATTATTCCTTATAATCATATTTATGTTTAGTCTTATTTTGGGAGGCTATAGACATGTAGGCAGTGAGATTTGTAATTTACTTCTTGCCTACAGTCCAAGACAATAAGACAGGAAAAGAGGTCACAATCTAATTAACTTTCTAATTAAAGGAACATGGTCGCTTTCTAATTACACTTACAAAGAATAAAACGTAGCCCATAATTAGAAAGCTACTCTATTTAAAATTTGCATTGTGTCAGCTATTCCATCATCATTATTATTGTTTAACATTTATTCTGAAATGCAGAATCTATTTTCAAAGTGCCTTGGAAGAGGTTTTATTTATCTCTCACACTGAAATTGCAAAATAGGTCAGTATTTCACAGGCTGATACAATGAAATGCAGAAAGTTTATGGCATTCACACTATATATCATTAACAGAGTTGGGATTCGAGTTCATGGTCTTTTGTGACTACATTTTTTAGCCTCAATTCAGTGGGTAACATTTCTTCTCTTACTGCTTTTTTCTCTGGCTTTTTGTGGGGTGGAAAGATGCCAAGACTGTTTTCTGTATCCATATGTAACCATGGCAATCACCTGGCTACACATCTGCCTTAAAGAGCACTAAGCTGTTAGAATCAGTTCTCTGGGGAGTCCATCAGAATACAATGGATCCGCCACAGCACTCTGGGTTTCTCATTTTGATCTCACTAACCATGTGCAAACATGCAGCCAATAATAAATGCTTACCAATAGATATTGTTTCTAACATGCTCTACTGTTTCTGCTTCTTAAGAAACCATTTGTACTTCCACTAAGATGCAAAGAGGCTTTATGAAAGAAAAGAAAACCATAATAAAACAAAAATTAGGATGCCTTTTGTTTTACAACACAAACTTGAAATTAAACGTGTCATTTTTCACCAAAATATTGTTTCCCATTACCGAAGAGAAGTGATGGGCCTGAGGGTCTCATGCATTACAAATCTCATGTGCTTTAGATAGCTAGTAAATCACTCGTGTTTTGCCTATAGTACTTTCTGCCGAGCTCAGCATTTATTGCTTACAGCTGAATACAGCTGCCTAACTCATCCATCATGTCTTTATAACCAACTGTAGCTTTCTTTCTTATACACCAAGGAACTGGCACATTTTCAGAATGAGAATACGTGAGAGGTGCCTTTATACACCCAAAAGTACCATGCAAGCAATAAACAGTACATGAATTTTATAAGGGAGGAAAAATATAGTACATTTACTGATATCAAGAGCTGAGTGCTTTTGAAATCATCCACCCACATGCCAACCTCACACCTGACTTTCCAGATTACCGTCATCCCAAATGCTTAAACCATTTAATGTGTGTTTCGGTGAGTGTATGTTTATTAGTGGACCAAGACTGAACATTTTAGGTGCAGGCTAGAAGAAGAAATATCACATCAGGGATTTAACAGCTAAGGAAACTTTTTCTCCCCCCTCACTATATTTCTTCAGCTTTAGTCAATTCAAAGTGCTATATTAAATGGTAAGTTTTGAGATCAGGGAATCCATCCCTCTCATTTTTACTAGTAAAGATATGAGGCCCTCCTTGCTTATTTTGGCTGCTATATTCCCACCAATCCTACCAGGATTGGCTGGTTAGGTGACGTTAGCTGAAGGTGATATATCTACCTTCTGTCAAATTCTTCGTTAGGGTCTTCCTCAGTATCTCTCTTCTAGATCTGTTGGGACGTGGTTCTTCACTGTGACTACATGTTAGAATTACCTGAGGAGTTTATTAAAATATGGATGCCTGAGTTCTATCCTCAGAGATTCGGATTTAATTTCTCTGGTGTGGAGCTCGAGAATAGGGAATTTTTTTTGAGAAGTTTCATGTATACAACATTATCATTCAACTTATGTATACACTACAGCATGGTCACCACCAAACATTTAGTTTCCATCTGTCACCATACAATTGACCCCCTTTACTCATTTTGCCCTCACCCAACTCCCTTCCCTCTGGTAACCACCAATCTGTTCTCTGTATCTATGGGTTTGTTTTTGTTTGACCATTCTTTTTTTAATATTCTACATATGAGTGAAATGAGCATTTGTCTTTCTCCGTCTGACGTAGGGATTTTTAAAAGCTCCCACAGATGATTTGAATATTGAGAATCTCTTCCTAGAATGAAGAAAAAGCAGAGGAAAAGGAAACAAAGTCCCTTCATTCTACAGTATTTCTTGTCTTTGTTTTCTCTGCAAATTCTCAATAACTGAGCATAGTGTTCTTTTTTAATCACTTAGAGGAATAATTTTTTCCACTCAAAGAAAAAAGAGTACTTTCCGAGGTTATTTCCATCCATTGCCACCTAAAAAGTGCAGCATTGGATCCATATTAACCCCTGAGCTCTTTAGAAATCTTTGATAAAGTGTTCTTCTGGAAAAGCTTTAATCTTTTTTGTAAGACTTTTTTTAGAGCAATTTTAGATTTACAGTAAAATTGAGAGGAAGGTATAGAAATTTCCCATATACCCCTTATCCCCACACAAAAGCTTTAATCTTTAACCACAGTCCATTACTTTCTCCAATTCCTACTCCTCTTTATACTCCTTTATTCTACAATATTTTTTTAGACAGGAATTTTGAGAGGGTTTTATAAAAGATATTTCCAAAGGCAAATAAAAGAAACAGGTGTTAAAATGAGATTCCGTGATTTTGTGCAAGACACATCACTTAACTCTCTGTGACCAGTTTGTACAACCTGCATCATATGTGGCTAGAGTATTATAATTATTTATATGTTTTATTTACACTACTAAATTATAACCTCTTTTGGAATAAGAACAGTACATTGTGCCTTGTGTTACTTTACACATCACTCTGCCTAGTAGGTTCTTAAGTAATACCTACTGTGAGGCTGACTGGACATAGAATGGCGTGCTTATTAGCTTTTGTGAGGTATCTTTGGTGATAATTGATAGGCAGGTCTCAAGATATTATAATAATTTGATAGTTCATACAATCAAAGTTTTTTCAATTTTCTTTGTTAGAATGCTGGTTCAAAAAATAGCGTCAATATTGAGATTTCCACCTATCTTGTACCCTTTTTCAGTCCTCACCCCTCATACTGGTACTCACCTTTATGCTCATTTTTAGAAAAGATCTTTTATTCAACTCCCAAAGC
Source organism: Equus quagga (assembly GCF_021613505.1). NCBI lineage: Eukaryota > Metazoa > Chordata > Mammalia > Perissodactyla > Equidae > Equus > Equus quagga. The sequence continues at coordinate 99,138,472 of NC_060276.1, forward strand.
TAATAAAAGTGCATAAAATGATAAAAAGTATACACTACAACCAAGTGGGATTTATACCAGGTATGCAAAGCTGGTTCTTCATTAGAAAATCAATTACTGTAATCCATCACATCAACAGGCTAAAAAAGAAAAATCACATGTTTGTGTCAACTGATGCAGAAAAAGAATTTGACAAAATTCAACACCCATTTATGACAAAAGTACCCAGTAATACTAGGAATTAAGGGGAACTTCCTTAATTTTATAAAGAACATCTACAAAAACCTACAGCTAACATCATAATAAATGGTGTGAAACTCAAAGTTTTCCCAATAAGATCGGGAACAAGACAAGGTTGTCTCCTATCTCTGTTGCTTTTCAGTATGGTACTGGAAGTCCTAAATAATGCAATAAGTTGAGAAAAGGAAATAAAAAGTATACATATTTGGAAGAAAGAAAGAAAACTGTCTTTGTTCACAGATGAAATGATTATGTAGAAACTCTGAAAGACTTGACAAAAAACTCCTGGAACAAATAAGCAATTATAGCAAGGTTGCAGGATAAAAGGCTAATACACAAAAGCCAATTGCTTTTCTATATACTAGTAGTGAACAAGTGGAATCTGAAATTAAAAACACAATACCATTTAAATCACACCCCCAAAAATGAAATACTTAGGTATAAATGTAACAAAATATGTACAAGACGTATATGAGGAAAACTACAAAACTCTGATGAAAGAAATCAAAGAACTAAATAAATGGAGAGATATTCCAGGTTCATGGATAAGAAGACTCAATATTGTCAATATGTCAGTTCTTCACAACTTGATCTATAGATTTAATGCAATCCCAATCAGAATTCCAGCAAGTTATCTTGTGGATATTAATAAAGTGATTTTAACGTTTAGATATGTAGAGGCAAAGGACCCAGATTAGCAAACACAATATTGAAGGGGAACAACAAAGTTGGAGAACTGATGCTACATGACATTTTACTATAAAGCTACAGTAAAAAAGACAAGACAGTGTGGTATTGGGGAAAGAATAGACAAATATATCAGACGATAGAAAGAACTAGATAAACCCACATGAGTATAGTCAACTTAATCTTTGACAAAGGAGCAAAGGCAATACAATGGAGCAAAGATAGTCTTTTCAACAAATGGTGCTGTAACAACTGGACAGCCACGTGCAAAAAAAATGAATTTAGATAGAGATATTACAACCTCCAAAAAAATTAACTCAAAATGGATCACAGACGTAAATGTAAAATGCAAAACTATAAAACTCCTAGAAGATAACATAGGAAAAATTTAGATGATTTGGGTTTGGCAATGATGTTTTAGATACAACATCAGAGTCACCATCCATGAAAGAAAGAGTTGATGAGCTGGACTTCATTAAAATTAAAAATTTCTCTTCTGTGAAGGACACTGTCAAGAGACTGAAAAGACAAACCACGGAATTGGAGAAAATCTTTGCAGAAGATACATATGATAAAGGACTGTTTTCCAAAATATACAAAGAACTTTTAAATCTCAACCAAATAAAAGTTTTTAAAAAACTTGCTTAAAAAATGGGTCAAAGACTTTAACAGACACCTCATGAAAGCAAATATACAGATGACAAATAAGCATGTGAAAAGATGCTTCAAGTGATATATCATCAGGGAAATGCAAATTAAACAACAATGAGATGCCATTACACACCTATTGGAATAGACAAATTCCAGAACACTGACAGCAGCAAATGCTGGCTGGGATGTGGGGGCACTAGGAGCTCTCGTTCATTGCTGGTGGGAATGCAAAATGGTACAGCCACTTTGGAGGACAGTTTGGAAGTTTCTTACAAAACTAAACATACTCTTACCATATGATCCAGCAGTCACTTTCCTTGGTATTTACCCAAAGGGTGTAAACCTATGCCCACACAAAAACCTGCACGTGGATGTTTACAGAAGCTTTATTCATAACTGGTAAAATTTGGAAGCAACCAAGATGTCCTCCAGGAGATGAATAGATAAATAAACTGTGGTACATCCAGACAATGGAATATTATTCAGCACTAAAAATAAATGAGCTCTCAAGCCATTAAAAGACTTGGAGGGAAGTTAAATGCATATTACTAAGTGAAAGAAGCTAATCTGAAAAGGCTACATACTGTATGATTCCAACTCTATGGCATTCCGGAAAAGAAAGAACTACATAGACAGTAAAAAGGTCAGTGGTTGCCAGAAGTTAGGGGGAAGGAGGGATAACTTGGCAGAATATTGTTAGGGCAGTGAAACTACTCTGTCTGATAATATAATGGTGATACATGTCATTATACATTTGTCCAAACCCATAGAATGTACAGCTCCGAGTCAACCCTAATGTAAACTATGGACTTTGGCTGATCATGATGTGTCGATATAGGTTCACTGATTGTAACAAAAGTATCATTCTGGTGGGGATTGTTGATAATGGGGAGGCTATGCATGTGTGGGGGCAGGGGTTATATGGGAACTCTCTGGATTTTCTGCCCAATTTTGCTGTGAATCTAAAACTGCTCTAAAAAATAAGGTACATTTTGAAAAGTGTATCAAATGTAGCTTACTTTTAAATATAAATTGTAGAAGATATTAGATGGCAATTTAACATCTATTTGAAGACCTTTTCTATGTAAGCATTTATTTCATTCTAGTGTTAGCATTTTATCAATAGTGTTTTATAGCAAAAATGAGTGGCAATTAGACTCACTGTGTATGACACATCTTTAGCTCTTTTAGAAACACTGTTCAATTTTTTTAAACGCACAAGTATTTTATCTCAATTTTTAACATGTATAATAAAAATCAATATAGGAAATCTTTTCTTCTGTGGAAATTATTTGTATACAAAGCTGTATAAAAATCATTCATGCTATCACAGCATCAGTTTCGAGATGTTTCCCATGCCAGTCTCAGGTAAAAGAGGAAAGATCACATTCAGAGGTCTTATAGGAGGAGGACTTTGGGTAACCTTTGATGATCTCCAATGCAAGTGCAGAAAAGATGGGTAGGAAGACACAGTTTTAAGAAGCCTTTAGCTAAAAGAGAAAGAAAAGACTGGTTGGTGGCTTGGGCATGGGAAAGCAAGAAAAAGGGATGAATCAGAGATGAATTCCAAACTTCTGACTTAGGTGACTGCATGGTGTCACCAACTGAGAAAAAACACTGGAATAGGAGGAATAGTTGAGTTTGTGACCTTTGTGCCACCTTCAGGTCAAGATGGCAGTGGAGAGTAGAAATCTGGGCTAGAGGTCAAGTTTAGAGAACTAGCAACACATAGTTGGTACTCAAAGCCATTCTGGAATGAGATGCCCAGAGAGAATTTAAAATGAGGAGACAATAAGAGAGCAAGCCTTGGGTAGCTCCAAGAGGTGAGTGGCAATTGTTTGGTTAGAGTAGCGCAGGTATACAGAGAACGAAGGCAGCTACATCACGATAGCTTATAAAAGGAAAGAGCTTTGGGAAGGATAGAATGATTCATAGTGTCAAATGCAGCAGAGGAAGTAATATGATTAGGGTGAAAAATATTTTCTTAAGAGTGAGAACTTTTCAATTGAGTTTTGATGGCTGAATTCAGACAGCACTGGGTTAATGATCATGTGTGATATTATGCACGGCTGGGAATAGGATGAGGCAAACAAGGTATCCTGGAAACAATATTTAAGAAAGCACTCATTCTCAGGGTTGTGCAAGTCTGGAGAGAAGAGTAGGCAGATATAGACCCATTAGCCAAATGCCCAGGCAATGTCCAAGCTCCGGGTTAAGCAGCTAACATTAGGGAGGTCTGGAGGCACATAGCTTTTAGAGACTAATTCATGGTGGGAAGTGGCTGTTGCTCGAGGACAAATGTCCATGATCAAGGTTAGAAAAGGAATAAAAGAGTAACTGACCTAGGCCAACGGATCCTAGGTCAAGTTGTCTTCTGTTACAGTGAACATATGAAATTACTGCCATTTGGCATTTCAGATGTACAGAGTAGTAATTTCATGTTTAAATGTAGTCAAATTTTTTTTTCTGCCAAGGCACATGTGGTCCTGGGATCTGAATACAGTCCAAATTGAAAAGTAAGGGTTTAGAGGTACAAGCTGTGAATGTGAATGTGTGATAATCAAGCAACTCTTATCAAGTGTAAGACACTTTATGGCATATTCTGTGCCGTTTTGGGCATCTTTTCTAACTAGATTGTAAATTCTTCTAATAGAAGAGTATTTCTGGTACTCCTCCTAGATTCAAACTTTGCAAAGCCACATTTGGAGCACCAGTAGGTATAAAATCGATTTTTGATAGATGGAAGATGAAGGAGGCATAAGAAGCTGTTCTCTGGTAATCTAAAGGTAATCTAAAGGTAATCTAAGGTGTCCTCTGGTAATCTAAAAGGTAATCTAAAGGTAATCTAAGGTGTCCTCCGGTA